>NC_056432.1:39620945-39833445 GCF_018296145.1 Oncorhynchus tshawytscha
AGTCCCCAGTAATCCCAACAGTCCTCCTGTACCCCAACAGTCCTCCAGTACCCTAACAGCACCCCAGTACCCCCAACAGTCCTCCAGTACCCCCAACAGCACTCCAGTAACCCCAACAATCCTCCAGTAACCCCAACAGTCCTCCAGTAACCCCAACAGTCCTCCAGTAACCCCCAACAATCCTCCAGTACCCCCAACAGTCCTCCAGTACCCCCAACAGTCCTCCAGTAACCCCAACAGTCCTCCAGTAACCCCAACAGTCCTCCAGTACCCCCAACAGTCCTCCAGTAACCCCAACAGTCCTCCAGTACCCCCAACAGTCCTCCAGTACCCCAGCTGTCCTCCAGTCCTCCCCCCAGCAGTCCTCCTGTACACCCAACAGTCCTCCAGTAATCCCAACAGTCCTCCTGTACCCCCAACAGTCCTCCAGTACCCTAACAGCACCCCAGTACCCCCAACAGTCCTCCAGTACCCCCAACAGCACTCCAGTAACCCCAACAGCACTCCAGTACCCCAACAATCCTCCAGTAACCCCAACAGTCCTCTAGTAACCCCAACAGTCCTCCAGTAACCCCAACAATCCTCCAGTACCCCCAACAGTCCTCCAGTACCCCCAACAGTCCTCCAGTAACCCCAACAGTCCTCCAGTAACCCCAACAGTCCTCCAGTACCCCCAACAGTACTCCAGTACCCCCAGCAGTCCTCCAGTACCCCCAGCAGTCCTCCTGTACACCCAACAGTCCTCCAGTAATCCCAACAGTCCTCTTGTACCCCAACAGTCCTCCAGTACCCTAACAGCACCCCAGTACCCCCAACAGTCCTCCAGTACCCCCAACAGCACTCCAGTAACCCCAACAGCACTCCAGTACCCCCAACAATCCTCCAGTAACCCCAACAGTCCTCCAGTAACCCCAACAGTCCTCCAGTACCCCAACAATCCTCCAGTAACCCCAACAGTCCTCCAGTACCCCCAACAGTCCTCCAGTAACCCCAACAAGTCCTCCAGTACCCCCAACAGTCCTCCAGTAACCCCAACAGTCCTCCAGTACCCCAACAGTACCCCCCTCCAGTAACCCCAACAGTCCTCCAGTACCCCCAACAGTCCTCCAGTACCCCAACAGCTGTCCTCCAGTACCCCCCCAGCAGTCCTCCTCCAGTACACCCAACAGTCCTCCAGTAATCCCAACAGTCCTCCTGTACCCCCAACAGTCCTCCAGTACCCTAACAGCACCCCAGTACCCCCAACAGTCCTCCAGTACCCCCAACAGCACTCCAGTAACCAACAACAGCAACTCCAGTACCCCAACAATCCTCCAGTAACCCCAACAGTCCTCTAGTAACCCCAACAGTCCTCCAGTAAGTCCCCCAACCCCAACAGTCCTCCAGTACCCCCAACAGTCCTCCAGTAGCTGTCCCCAACAGTCCTCCAGTAACCCCAACAGTCCTCCAGTACCCCCCAACAGTCCTCCAGTACCCCCAACAGCACTCCAGTACCCCCAGCACTCCAGTCCTCCAGTACCCCCAACAGTCCTCCAGTACACCCAACAGTCCTCCAGTACCCCCAACAATCCTCCAGTAGCCCCAACAGTCCTCCTGTACCCCCAACAGTCCTCCAGTACCCTAACAACCCCAGTACCCCCAACAGTCCTCCAGTACCCCCAACAGCACTCCAGTAACCCCAACAGCACTCCAGTACCCCAACAATCCTCCAGTAACCCCAACAGTCCTCCAGTAACCCCAACAGTCCTCCAGTACCCCCAACAATCCTCCAGTAACCCCAACAGTCCTCCAGTACCCCCAACAGTCCTCCAGTAACCCCCAACAATCCTCCAGTACCCCCAACAGTCCTCCAGTAACCCCAACAGTCCTCCAGTAACCCCAACAGTCCTCCAGTACCCCAACAGTCCTCCAGTAACCCCAACAGTCCTCCAGTCCCCCCCCAACAGTCCTCCAGTACCCCCAGCTGTCCTCCAGTACCCCCAGCAGTCCTCCTGTACACTCCCAACAGTCCTCCAGTAATCCCAACAGTCCTCCTGTACCCCAACAGTCCTCCAGTACCCTAACAGCACCCCAGTACCCCCAACAGTCCTCCAGTACCCCCAACAGCACTCCAGTAACCCCAACAGCACTCCAGTACCCCCAACAATCCTCCAGTAACCCCAACAGTCCTCCAGTAACCCCAACAGTCCTCCAGTAACCCCAACAGTCCTCCAGTAACCCTAACAGTCCTCCAGTAACCCCAACAGTCCTCCAGTAACCCCAACAGTCCTCCAGTAACCCCAACAGTCCTCCAGTAACCTAACAGCACACATTTTTGTTGTAGCCCCAGACAAAAACACCTGATTCAACTCATTGAGGGCTTGATGATTAGTTGACAAGTCAAATCAGGTGTGCTTGTCCGGGGATACAACAAAAATGTGAGCAATTACATTTACTTTTGATTCTTAAGTATATTGAACACCAAATACTTTTAGACTTTTACTCAAGTAGTATTTTGCTGGGTGACTTTTATTTTTAGTAATTTTCTATTAAGGTATCTTTACTTTTACTCAAGTATGACAATTGGATACTTTTTCCACCACTGTAGATAAGAGCATCTGCTAAATGACAAAAAGATGAATGGTAAAATTAGTAGTAATGTAAAGTAATGTTTGCGGGTTGTATCTGGATATGAGCCATTGCAATCATGACACGTTACTAAATGACTAAAATGTCGAGTGTAACTGTCTGTGCTGACCACCTGTGAGGGCGTGTGTGTGTGTGTGAGAGTGTGTGTGTGTGTGTGTGTGTGTGTATGGGGTACATGGTTCAAGGAAACCCTCTATCATTAGAACTCCCCTCATCTGTTCTGAGACCCCAGGTCACAGTACCACAATACCCCCTCCCCACTTCACCCCCAGCCCCTTGTTGCCCCCTTACCTCCCCTCACCTTTTTCCCACTCCACACACACACACATCACACCACACCACCACACACACACACACACACACACACCACACCACACCACACCACACACACACACACACACACACACACACACACACACACACACACACACACACACCACACACACACACACACACACACACACACACACACACACACACACACACACACACACACACACACACACCACACACACACACACACACACACACACACACACACACACACACACACACCACACCACACCACACCACACCACACCACACACACACACACACACACACACATGCCCTCGGAGGTGGAACGGCACATATAGTGCAGAGCGTTGGTTGTACTAACGAGGTCCAGGTTCTTAATGAATGAGTGTTTCCTGTACCTGTCCTCCCAGCCCTGAGCCCTGGATTAAAAGGGGGAACAGGGGAGGGGGAGGAGAGAAGGAGAGAAAGGGAGGAGGGCTATTTAAGAGGTTGAAACTCTCCCAGAGTAATAGACTATGCAACCGTGGCTCCTTGCCCAGGGTTTGTGACAATAGACGAAGAAGTACTTTATTTTCCGTCTCCCTCTTTCGTTTTCCCTTCCACCCCCTTTCTCTGTTCTCTCTCTCCCTCTCTCTCTCATTCACTCTCACTCTCTCTCTCATTCACTCTCACTCTCTCTCTCATTCACTCTCACTCTCTCTCATTCACTCTCACTCTCTCTCTCACTCTCTCTCCATCTCTCTCATTCACTCTCACTCTCTCTCATTCACTCTCACTCTCTCTCTCATTCACTCTCACTCTCTCTCTCATTCACTCTCACTCTCTCTCTCATTCACTCTCACTCTCTCTCTCATTCACTCTCACTCTCTCTCTCATTCACTCTCCCTCTCTCTCTCACTCACTCTCCCTCTCTCTCTCATTCACTCTCACTCTCTCTCTCATTCACTCTCACTCTCTCTCTCATTCACTCTCCCTCTCTCTCTCATTCACTCTCCCTCTCTCTCTCATTCACTCTCTCTCTATCTCTCATTCACTCTCACTCTCTCTCTCATTCACTCTCCCTCTCTCTCTCTCTCTCATTCTTAATCCACTAATTTCCTTCCCTCCTTCCCTCCCTCCCTCTTTCCCTACCTCCCTCACCGCCCTCCCTCCCTCCCTCCCTCCCTCCGTCCCTCCCTCCCTCCCTTCGTCACTCCTCCCTCCCTCCCTTCGTCCCTCCCTCCCTTCGTCCCTCCCTCCCTCCCTCCCTCCCTTCCTCCCTCCCTCCCTCCCTCCCTCCCTCCCTCCCCCTCCCTCCCTCCCTCCCTCCCTCCCTCCCTCCCTCCCTCCCTCCCTCCCTCCCTCCCTCCCTCCCTCCCTTTGTCACTCCTCCCTCCCTCCCTCCCCCTCCTTCTTCCTTCCCTCCCTCCCTCCATCCCTTTGTCCCTCCCTCCTTCCTCCCTTCGCTCCCTCCCTCCCTCCCTTCCTCCTTCCCTTCCCTCCCTCCATCCCTTCGTCCCTCCCTCCCTCCCTCCCTTCGTCACTCCCTCCCTCCCTCCCTTCGCCCCTCCCTCCTCCCTCCCTCCCTCCCTTCGTCCCTCCCTCCCTCCCTCCCTTCCTCCTCCCTCCCTCCCTCCCTCCCTCCCTCCCCTCCCTCCCTCCCTCCCTTCGTCCCTCCCTCCCTCCCTTCGTCACTCCTTCCCTCCCTCCCTCCCTCCCTTCGTCCCTCCCTCCCTCCCTTCGTCCCTCCCTCCCTCCCTTCGTCCCTCCCTCCCTCCCTTCGTCACTCCCTCCCTCCCTCCTCCTTCCCTCCTTCCCTCCTTCCCTCCTTCCCTCCTTCCCTCCTTCCCTCCTTCCCTCCCTCCCTCCCTCCCTCCCTCCCTCCCTCCCTCCCTCTCCCTCCCTCCCTCCCTCCCTTCGTCACTCCTTCCCTCCCTCCCTCCCTCCCTTCGTCCCTCCCTCCCTCCCTCCCTCCCTCCCTCCCTCCCTCCCTTCGTCACTCCCTCCCTCCCTCCCTCCCTCCCTTCGTCCCTCCCTCCATCCCTTTGTCCCTCCCTCCCTCCCTCCCTTCGTCACTCCTTCCTTCCCTCCCTCCCTCCCTCCCTCCCTCCCTCCCCCTCCCTCCCTCCCTCCCTCCCTCCCTCCCTCCCTCCCTCCTCCCTCCCTCCCTCCCTCCCTCCCTCCCTCCCTCCCTCCCTCCCTCCCCTCCCTCGCTCCCTTCGTCCCTCCCTCCCTCCCTTCGTCACTCCTCCCTCCCTCCCTTTGTCACTCCCTCCCTCCCTCCCTCCCTTCGTCCCTCCCTCCATCCCTTCGTCCCTCCCTCCCTCCCTCCCTTCGTCCCTCCCTCCATCCCTTCGTCCCTCCATCCCTCCCTCCCTCCCTTCGTCACTCCCTCCCTCCCTCCCTCGCTCCCTCCCTCCCTTCGTCCCTCCCTCCTCCCTTCGTCACTCCTCCCTCCCTCCCTTCGTCACTCCCTCCCTCCCTCCCTCCCTTCGTCACTCCCTCCCTCCCTTCGTCCCTCCCTCCCTCCCTTCGTCACTCCCTCCCTCCTTCGTCCCTCCCTTCGTCCTCCCTCCCTCCCTCCCTTCGTCCCTCCCTCCCTCCCCCCTCCCTTCGTCCCTCCCTCCCTCCCTTCGTCACCCCTCCCTCCCTCCCCCCTCCTTCCCTCCCTCCCTCCCTCCTTCCTCCCTCCCTCCCTCCCTTCGTCCCTCCCTTCCCTCCCTCCCTCCCTCCCTCCCTTCCCTCCCTCCCTCCCTCCCTCCCTCCCTCCCTCCTTGAAAGGCTTGTCCATCATCCCCAGCTGGTAGAGCTAAACTCTCTAAGTGTGTACACTCCTCGACATGAGTGATTCCTCCGTTGACATGACTGTAATGGACACACACACGTACACACACTCCTTTACACATTCTTTATGCGAGCGGAGAAAGCGATAAATCTGTTGGAAACATACGACTCCACATCCAGACCAATGGCGCTTTACCTCCGAGGCCTCACTGACACATTGAAAACCATTCAACTTCTCAAAGTGTGTGTGTGTGTGTGTGTGTGTGTGTGTGTGTGTGTGTATACAAGCGTACGTGCCGGCATGCTACAAGCCAGGGTGGCGTCAAAGACAAAAGGGGATTCCAAAAGCTTGTCTTGAGTGACAACCACATTTTACACAATTGTCTAACTGTCTAACCTGACTTAAAAGTTGCTTCTGACAAATGTGGGAAGAGGGTTTATCAACAAGTGTGTTGATGCTGTTACAGTTCAGTTCAGAACCAAACTACAGAGGGCCAGATCATATGCTAATTGTATTTATAAACGGTGGGTGGTTTGAGCTCTGAATGCTGATTGGCTGAAAGCCAAAAAAAAGTACTTTTTCACTGTTCTAATTATGTTGGTAACCAGTTTGTAATAGCAATAAGGCACCTTGGGGGTTTGTGGTGTATTTTTTTATTTAACCAGGCAAGTCAGATAAGAACAAATACTTATTTTCAATGACAGCCAAGGAACAGTGGGTTAACTGCCTGTTCAGGGGCAGAACAACAGATTTGTACCTTGTCAGCTCCGGGGTTTGAACTTGCAACCTTCCGGTTACTAGTCCAACGCTCTAACCACTAGGCTACCCTGCTACCCATATGCCCAATATACCACGGCTAAGGGCTGTATCCAGGCACTCCGTGATGCTTTGTGCTTAAGAACAGCCCTTAGCCGTGGTATATTGTTCATAAACCACACCTCCTCAGGCCTTATTGCTTAAGTATGGTGTTTGGAAAATCCTACAGACATGTCTGAGACGAGTGCCACTACACTGTTATGCTGGTGATACAGTATGCTGGCTGGATTGTTCAGGGAATGTGTAGAGATTGATGTGGCAGAATCTGAGCTGAGCTTGAACCGGCAATCCTGCATTTAATGGGCAATGCCTTTACCATCTGTGCCATGAAGATCCTGACCTCTTCGCAGAGATGGCAGTGCGCCCACATACAGGAAGGCTCCAGCAGTACTGGGGTAGGTAGCTCACTGTGATAGGAGGTTTGGCTTGGCTTGGCTGGGTCCCACCCAAGAATCCAGTTGGATTAGTTGACCGTTCCGAGCCCAGAGAGAAAACAGTAGGGTGTTCAAGAGGATGTGGGTTTTGTAGTCTCACTGGATGTCCCTTCTGTTACATAACCTGAAGCTAGAACTATAGTCCAGACACAGCAGCCTCGGCTCTGCTCTACTCTGCTCCATGTGAGCACACTGAGAAATATGTATGCTATTTGATAATGTGAGCTGTGGACATATTTGGGAGAGCATTGACCCAGAGTTTGAGTGTGTGTGTGTGTGTGTCTCTGTATGTGTGTGTGCTTGTGTGTGTGCGAGGCAAACATATTTCCCCAGCCAACTGACTCTGTCTCCGATCTCCAAGAATCTTACAAAGCACAGAGAAAAGGCAGAGGCTTGAGGAAGAGAGATAGAGGGACAGAGTCAGACACATCCAATTCCTAGAAACAGCTGACCTGATTCACTACGCATTCAGGAAGATTTAAAGGCATCTAGTGTGTTTTAAAAGAAAGAGGTCCACTTGAGAAACACCTAGAGGGGGGAGGGATTGTATCACTAGGGCAACCTGCAGTAAATGTCCAACACTGGGTGGTGTGATGCTGGGGAGCTTTTTTGAATGATGTTTTTCTGTATGTGCCTACATGCAGACATACAGGTGCACAGCACCTCTAACCGTCTTCAATCCCAGCATTTACCCTCAGATACATTTACTTTTGATTACATTTACTTTGATTCTTAAGTATATCGAACACCAAATTTACCCTCGGATACATTTTTATCTTATTTGTTCATCAAATGAGGGAATAGACAGACAGAAGGGTGGATGAAAGGATAGAGAGACAGAGGGGTGGATGAAGGGATAGAGAGACAGAAGTGTGGATGAAAGGAAAGGTAAAGTGGGATACCTAGTCAGTTGTACAACTGAAATGTGTCTTCTGCATTTAACCCAAACCAAGGGACAGAGAGACAGAGGGGTGTATGAAAGGATAGAGAGACAGAGGGGTGGATGAAGGGATAGAGAGATGGAGGGGTGGATGAAGGAATAGAGAGACAGGTGTGGATGAAGGGATAGAGAGATGGAGGGGTGGATGAAGGGATAGAGAGACAGAGGGGTGGATGAGGGGATAGAGATGAGGAGGGGTGTATGAAGGGGTAGAGAGATAGAGGGGTGGATGAAGGGATAGAGAGATGGAGGGGTGGATGAAAATATAGAGATGAGGAGGTGTGGATGAAAGGATAGAGTGGCAGAGGGGTAGATGAAAGTATAAAGATACGGAGGGGTGGATGAAATGATAGAGATGAGGAGGGTGGGTGAAGGGATAAAGAGATGTAGGGGTGGATGAATGGATATAGATGAGGAGAGGTGGATGAAGGGGTAGAGAGATAGAGAGGTGGATGAAGGGGTAGAGAGATGGAGGTGTGGATGAAGGGATAAAGAGATGGAGGTGTGGATGAAAGAATAGAGTGACAGAGGGGTAGATGAAAGGATAGAGAGATGTAGGGGTGGATGAAAGGATAGAGAGAAAGAGGGGTGGATGAAAGGATAGAGAGAAAGAGGGGTGGATGAAATAATAGAGTGACAGAGAGGTAGATGAAAGGATAGAGAGATGGAGGGGTGGATGAAAGGATAGAGAGAAAGAGGGGTGGATGAAAGGATAGAGAGACAGAGGGGTGGATGAAAGGATAGAGAGAAAGAGTGGTGGATGAAAGGATAGAGAGAAAAGGGGGTGGATGAAGTGTTAGAGAGATGGAGGTGTGGATGAAAGGATAGAGAGAGAGGGGTGGATGAAGGGATAGAGAGAGACAGAGGGGTGGATGAAAGGATAGAGAGATGGAAGGGTGGATGAAGGGATAGAGCTGAAGAGGGGTGGATGAAGGGATAGAGAGACGGAGGGGTGGATGAAAGGATAGAGAGAAAGAGGGGTGGATGAAGCGTTAGAGAGATGGAGGTGTGGATGAAAGGATAGAGAGAGAGGGGTGGATGAAGGGATAGAGAGAGACAGAGGGGTGGATGAAAGGATAGAGAGATGGAGGGGTGGATGAAGGGATAGAGCTGAAGGGGGTAGATGAAAGGATAGAGAGATGGAGGGGTGCATGAAAGGATAGAGAGAAAGAGGGGTGGATGAAGCGTTAGAGAGATGGATGGGTGGAAGAAGGGATAGAGAGATGGAGGGGTAGATGAAAGGATAGACAGGAGGAGTGTTGGGTGATGTATGGGAGGGAGTAGTGGCATGAGAGTGATAACAATGAATGATTTTGTTTACTTTCATTTCCTCTGGCATCATTTAGTTATTTCTCCTGCATGGTTGGGTGGAAAACCAAACCATTGTTTACCTTTCAGCCCCAGAGACTCAGGAGGGCCAGCCTACACCAAGGTCTCATGAACCAGACCGCCAAGCTCGACCAACACTGGATATGCTTATAACGCTCCCTCTCTCTCTCTCTCTCTTTCTTCCCCCCTCTCTCTCTCTCTCTCCCTCTCCCCCAATCTGTCTCTTTCTCCCTCTTCCTCTCTTCCTCTATATACGTATCCCCCCTACCTTCCTCCCTCCCTCCATCTCTCTCTCTCTCTTCTAACTGATTCCCCCGTCTGGTTATGTGAATGTGCATATTGGCTCCAGCACATGTTAGTCTTTAAGATGATGTACGTGTGTTTATGTTGATGATGACAAACTAATGCTGGATGCTGTCATTTATCCTTCCCTTTGGTTTATATAACCCTGGAAGCAGGAACACACACACACCACACACAAACACATGTGCGCATACACACACACACACGCACCGTTGCACGCACACACACACACACACACACACACACACACACACACACACACACACACACACACACACACACACACACACACACACACTACCCTCCTCTTTGTTTAAACTAAGGCTGTTTGTCTCTGCCAGCAAACATGTAACGATGTATAG
Source organism: Oncorhynchus tshawytscha (assembly GCF_018296145.1). Lineage (NCBI taxonomy): Eukaryota > Metazoa > Chordata > Actinopteri > Salmoniformes > Salmonidae > Oncorhynchus > Oncorhynchus tshawytscha. The sequence goes on from NC_056432.1 coordinate 39,630,819, forward strand.
GAACAGATGCGTCATCTAAAGAGGAGGAAAAGAAAGGGAAGGAGAGGAGGGAGAAAACAACAGTTAAGTACTTGAATGTGTATTTGGGAGTGTTGCGCGACGACACGATTCTGTTAATCCAAATAAAATTACGGCATCTGATTTCACAAGACCCCTCTCTCCGAGAGGAAAAGTCTCTCTCTCCCTCTACCTCCCATCTCCACTCTTTCAAATGGCAAAGAGAGCGAATTAATGACAGAGAGGACGGCAGAAAGAGTGAAGTGGGGGGCTCTGGTGTTTGTAAACACTTTGGAATTCGTTAATGTTCTGCCCATTCACAAACGGAGAGGAGAGGAGAGTGATTTCTTTCCTCTGTCTTTCCTTATTTATTCTGGCACTGTGCAGATGCCTAATGAGTAACAGGGCTGAAGGGGCTGAGGACCCCAGAGGGAGGGGCCCACTGTCTAAATCAACACACACACACACACACACACACACACACACACACACACACAACACACACACACACACACACACACACACACACACACACACACACACACACACACACACACACACACACACACACACACACACACACACACACACACACACACACACACACACACACACACACATACAAACCAGTGGCGGTCGGTGCCATTTAAGTCAAGGGAGGACGATTCATTTTTTCATGAGCACGGCCTTATTTCTATTACAGCATATTGGATGACTGTCATTCATATTCCATTCACCCAGCTCAATGTTACAGCGATAGGTTTAGGCTACTACATTTCCCTATACCCATCATGAGGTTGCTACAACCTAGCCTATGAATGAAAGTTTACAACATAGGTGAACACAGGTTAAGAGACAAATCTGAGGTGACAGACAGCGACACATTCAATACCGGCTTGCACACTCTTGCCTGCATCTATTTGATCTAGGGTGTAATCGTTAGCCCAACAGTTTCAAACGAGAGTTTCTATTTGACAAATTCAAGTATGTTTATCCCCGTTTCGTTCCATTTGCTTCCGTTTAAGAAATGTTTTTCTTCAGAATCGGTGGAATGAATACACCCCTGATCAGGTTTAAACTCAGTTCACTTTGATAGCAGCCACGTTGTATTCCTTCTCGCATCTACGCACTCTCCTCCTCTCACCCTTTCGCTTGTGGAATTCAATGCAAAAGCCTTTCCAAGACAAATCATATCATAACCATCACACACAGCCTACATCGTTGTCACCATATTTGCTAAAATAATGTCATAGTCAACATAGCTAATAGAATTAACGTGTTAGCAAACCCACTACAATCATGCAGTAACATTACAGTGTAAAGTCAGTAAGCAATTTAGTACTTACACCGGCGGGCCCCAGTGGCAATACATTAGTAAAACCAAAAGCTTACCTTGACTTGGAAGTGTTCCATTGTTGTGTTGGATAGTCATAGCCAGCTAGCTAACATAGCATCTCTCTCTTTGAGTAGGGTGTTTGAGTCGGCTTAACTAGCTAGCTGCATTTGCTAACTAAGTAAGTGTAAATGAAAGTGAAAAAAATGACGAAATCTCTCTCGATCTCTCTCTTGTTTCTCATTTCTCTTTTCATTTTGTAAGAAATTAATTTGTTAAAATCTGTTCAACTATTGTCGTTTTCTTTGAGTCAACTACTCACCACATTTTATGCACTGCAGTGAAACCTAGATGTAGCTTATGCTTTCAATACTAGATTCATTCTCTGATCCTTTGATTGGATGGACAACATGTAAGCAAGAGTTCTGATAGGTTGCAGGATGTCCCTCAGAAGTTGTCATAACTACTGTGTAATGTCTATGGAAGGGGGTGAGAATCATGAACCACCTATGTTTGTATTGAAGTCAATGTACCCAGAGTAGGACGGAAGCTAGATGTCCTCCGGCTAAACCATGTTGCTACCCTACAGACTGCTGTTGAGGCTACTGTAGACCTTCATTGCAGAAGAGTGTGTTTTAATCAATTATTTGGTGACGTGAACATATTTAGCATAGTTTTATCTAAAACGGATAGCTTTTAAAATATTTTACCATTTCTATTTTTGTGAAATTCACTGAGGAGGATGGTTCTCCGACCTTCCTCCTCTGAGGAACCTTCACTGATGCAAACACACAAACACACACACATGCATGAACAAACTTTCCACACACACACACATCCACCCACACGTACCTGCACACTGACCACTGGAATACAACACAACTGGGTCAGTCTAAACATGCAGCGGTGCGCTGAGGTGTTTTCATTGACATATCTAGACGTGCCTTAAATATAGAGCTGCTAGCTAGTTCTTTAGTTTATTATGTTAAAGTGTAACCATGCCCTGCTGCTGAGGGGCCTGTCTAATGACAGGTTGGAACCAAGGACTTTTCAATAATAATAATTTACTGTAAAGTTCTTGGGTTGGAAGCAGGAAGTGTGTGATTACTGTCAGTGATGTAGATAGATGGATATGTGTGTTTAAACATTGCCTTTACATTGCTTTTGAATCCTGGGGACTAATCGAAAGCATGTGTGTGTGTGTGTATCACATTTGGAGGGTCAATCAGGGAGGCTCTCAACTCGGAAGTCCTGACATGAGTGAGTGAGTGAGTGTGTGTGCGTGTGTGTGTTAGTGATGTACGGTTTGACTCATCGGGGTGGACGGGTTCAGGGTTATTCAATATTGTGTGGATCAAGGTTGGGTGGGTGGCGGGCGGATTGAATAAAGAGAAACAATACCTTTTTTTAAAAATCCATTAATGTGTCATTCTTGTGTAATTTAAATCTATAGGCTACATTGAGTTTTTTCTTTCATTATTTTAGGCTATCTGGTATTAGTGCGTAAGTCTAAACTTCAGGGCTTAACTGTACACGCACCAAATAGCCTACACAGTCAATTGTCAAGTAGTGCTTTAGGGAACGGGCAGAAAAACTTCAATCCACGGAGGCAAAAAGGACATTGTCGAAGTTGAATTCAATAAGACAAAAGCTGCGAAAGGATAGTTGAAAATAAAGAGAAGGTAGAGCCAGAAAAGTTCGGAAAACATTTTGGTGAAGTGGTAAATAGAGGCTGATAGCAGTGCCGGCGTTGTTATTTGTGATGATTGTGAGGTGCTATAAAAATGGGACTTTCAATAGGCCCATGGCATGGAAAGGGAACTATAGCCTACTGTTTTAGATGGGTTAAATGGAAACTGAAATCTATAACCTTTCACATAGCCTTAATGATAACTCCTGCAGAATGAAGCTTTTCTTGTGGTAAAATAATACACCAAATGTTGGCAAAAGTTGGACTTGGGATCAGGATTGGAGAGATGTGATGTCTTTCTTTCTGCATCTTTAGAGAATGTAATGTTCAGTTAGATACCATCTGTACGTGCTGTCTTCATCATAAAAGCTGATTGTATTTCATCCACATAAAATATGCATCGAAGCCAAACTGAAATCTCATCAGAAACATGTTGGGTTATTTTCAGTTTTCTTATATCAAACTGATGTCATTTGGACATTTTGCGCATTTTTGTTGTTGTTGTTTTGTTGTGTTACTGTATTTTCAGTCCCTGAATGTCTTTGCTCCCCAAAAGAAGACAGAGAAAACTTGACTTACTGTATGTCAACGACATTGAGTGATTCATTCTATCGATTTATTACATTATTCTGTTGAGCAAGGGTTTATTGAGTCTTCTGTGGGAACATATCATGACAAAAGAGAAGCTACATGTATCTAATTATAAACAAGCTGACTTACAAATAGCCTACCCAAATGTCGGAAATTATAAGCATCAATGTATCTAAATCAGGCTCAAAAATGTCCTGCGCCCCCTGTCAAAAAATCATTCTGAAGCCTATAGCACATTTTCGATATTAGCAGGTCAGGGTTGGGTGCGAGCCACAGATTTTCACTTTATCACATATAGTCGGGCGGTCGCTGATGGGTTATTAGCAATTGCAGGCGGGTGCAGATGAACAAACAGCTGACCCGTGCACCACTATCGTGTGCATGTGGGTGTGTAAACAGAGATGTGGGAGCCCAGCGCTGGTTCAGATTGGTCACGGAGACTTTAGCCAATCCCCTGCTTCCTCACTTACCAATAAAGGAACGTGCTTCCAAAAATGCCAGGCAATTGCAGTAAAGTCTGTGTGTGTATTGCTCTCTTTCTCTATCTCCGAGGATGTGTCACCCGCCCGGTCACAAATGAGCCCAGACCCCCTAGCCCCTACCTCATAGAGGCTCTGATAGGTATACGTAATGAACTAAGAGATCCTCATCCATGTGGTAAGTATAATTGTCTCCTCCTTTCAGGTCCTTTCTGATCTCCACAAGTGCCTAGGAGGTAAGGGGTAAGGGGGACTGTGCTGGTGGAACCGATGACACAGAGACCGCTGGTATGTGGGGGCAAACGTACATGCACACGCCACACACACAAACAACACACAAGCACACGCACACACAAAAACACACACGTGACACACAGAGCGACTGAGGGTGTCTAAAAAAACCTCAGAGTTTGAATGTGAACAATAACATGTTCATGAGGGCGTGTTGGCTGCTTTTAACAGATACCATTGACAACTCTACCTTTCTCTTCATTTTGCTCATCTTCTCTCTTTCTCTCTGAGGTTGAGAGGAAAACCATGTCGGATCTTTGGATTTTTAATGGCACATTCCTCTGCTTTGGTGAGATTGTTTCTTTCTGTCCTGTAGATGACTGTGCTTGTCCTGGAAGAGGGCAGGGATGGCTGTTCCACTAGTGAAAATACACAACTAAAATATATTGTATGGCTAATAGCACTTAGTCAAGAAACTATAGTTCTGTCAAGGCAAAGGGTGGCTACTTTGTAGAATCTCAAATCTCAAATCTATTTTGATTTGTTTAACATTTTTTTGGTTACTACGTGATTCCGTATGTGTTATTTCATAGTTTTGATATCTTCACTATTATTCTACAATGTACAAATAAAGAAAAACCCGTGAATGAGTAGGTGTGTCCAAACTTTTGACTTGTACTGTATATATATATTTGGGGGACACAAAAGAGATAATCTATTATGGGTACATTTTTAAATATTGTTCCCAGTGTTGATCGAAGTTCAGTACTGTATTTATAATTACACCTGCCTCTTTAAGAACGAGTGGAATCATAAACAACGCTTTGTTTGTTATTTTCGCCTGCGTCCCCTGGATTTGCCCCCCCCTGGATTTGCCCCTCTGGATTTGCCCCCCTGGATTTGCCCCTCTGGATTTGCCCCCTGGATTTGCCCCTCTGGATTTGCCCCCTGGATTTGCCCCCTAGATTAGCTTTTTTAGCAGCACATTCACCACTTTGATAAACAGCTTACTCCGCCCTCACGCGGGCACAGGCCAAGGGCCTGAGACGTGAAACAAACCCCCAGCTCGAAGTCAGCTCACTAAGGAAGTAGGCAAAACTACAGACGCTGCTGACAATGTGTTTGCGAGATGCCGGACAAAGTGTTAAAACCATTCCTCGACTCCTTCCGTGCCTACAGACATCCTGAAGGATGAAGTAAGAAGCTAACGTTAAACAGAGCCTACTTCAGCAGGAGCAAAACATGTGTTTTCAGAATAATTCAATTAAATCTTATTTGTCACATGCTTTGTAAACAACAGGAATAGACTAATAACTTTTCTTTAGGCTTCCTAGACAGACAATGATGTGTCGCTCAGTGGTGAGACTGAGGCAGGCTGCAATGCATGAAGGAGGAAGCAGAGGAGATAGCGAGAGAGGAAGCAAGCTGAAAGAGTGGCTCCTAAATGTGGGGTCCACAGAGAAAATCTGTACTAATCTTATCAAACAAGTTAGGAACTTTAAAAAAGAATCTATGTTTCCATATAAACATCTGGACATGGCATATCTTCCCTACAGGCCTACATTAAAACACAATCAATAGGCAAAGAAAACAGTTCTAAAAATGTCATACGTTTTCATTTATATCAGTGGTTGTTCATCTTATCCATTACCCACCTTTTTTTACCACTGCATCACTGATATTAGTACAGAGTCAGTAACATTCTAATAACGAGTGTGTACAGTGCCTTGCGAAAGTATTGCGACCTTTTGCCACATTTCAGGCTTCAAACATAAAGATATAAAACTGTATTTTTTTGTGAAGAATCAACAACAAGTGGGACACAATCATGAAGTGGAACGACATTTATTGGATATTTCAAACTTTTTTAACAAATCAAAAACTGAAAAATTGGGCGTGCAAAATTATTCAGCCCCCTTAAGTTAATACTTTGTAGCGCCACCTTTTGCTGCGATTACAGCTGTAAGTCGCTTGGGGTATGTCTCTATCAGTTTTGCACATCGAGAGACTGAAATTTTTGCCCATTCCTCCTTGCAAAACAGCTCGAGCTCAGTGAGGTTGAATGGAGAGCATTTGTGAACAGCAGTTTTCAGTTCTTTCCACAGATTCTCGATTGGATTCAGGTCTGGACTTTGACTTGGCCATTCTAACACCTGGATATGTTTATTTTTGAACCATTCCATTGTAGATTTTGCTTTATGTTTTGGATCATTGTCTTGTTGGAAGACAAATCTCTGTCCCAGTCTCAGGTCTTTTGCAGACTCCATCAGGTTTTCTTCCAGAATGGTCCTGTATTTGGCTCCATCCATCTTCCCATCAATTTTAACCATCTTCCCTGTCCCTGCTGAAGAAAAGCAGGCCCAAACCATGATGCTGCCACCACCATGTTTGACAGTGGGGATGGTGTGTTCAGGGTGATGAGCTGTGTTGCTTTTACGCCAAACATAACATTTTGCATTGTTGCCAAAAAGTTCAATTTTGGTTTCATCTGACCAGAGCACCTTCTTCCACATGTTTGGTGTGTCTCCCAGGTGGCTTGTGGCAAACTTTAAACAACGCTTTTTATGGATATCTTTAAGAAATGGCTTTCTTCTTGCCACTTTTCCATAAAGGCCAGATTTGTGCAATATACGACTGATTGTTGTCCTATGGACAGAGTCTCCCACCTCAGCTGTAGATCTCTGCAGTTCATCCAGAGTGATCATGGGCCTCTTGGCTGCATCTCTGATCAGTCTTCTCCTTGTATGAGCTGAAAGTTTAGAGGGACGGCCAGGTCTTGGTAGATTTGCAGTGGTCTGATACTCCTTCCATTTCAATATTATCGTTTGCACAGTGCTCCTTGGGATGTTTAAAGCTTGGGAAATCTTTTTGTATCCAAATCCAGCTTTAAACTTCTTCACAACAGTATCTCGGACCTGCCTGGTGTGTTCCTTGTTCTTCATGATGCTCTCTGCGCTTTTAACGGACCTCTGAGACTATCACAGTGCAGGTGCATTTATACGGAGACTTGATTACACACAGGTGGATTGTATTTATCATCATTAGTCATTTAGGTCAACATTGGATCATTCAGAGATCCTCACTGAACTTCTGGAGAGGGGTTTGCTGAACTGAAAGTAAAGGGGCTGAATAATTTTGCACGCCCAATTTTTCAGTTTTTGATTTGTTAAAAAAGTTTGAAATATCCAATAAATGTCGTTCCACTTCATGATTGTGTCCCACTTGTTGTTGATTCTTCACAAAAATACAGTTTTATATCTTTATGTTTGAAGCCTGAAATGTGGCAAAAGGTCGCAAAGTTCAAGGGGGCCGAATACTTTCGCAAGGCACTGTATGTGATAATACGATCATCTGTGTCCTCCATTGATGTCTGTTTGTGCGGAGCTTGATTAGTAATGCCTAGGAATACAAATGTGAACGCCATCTAGTTCCTTCACCTCAGTCGATCTACAAACATATACGAACAACCACTGATATAAACAAAAACATATGACATTTTTAGAATTGAGCAGTTTGCATATTATTTGCATTTTAATGTAGGCCTATACGGAAGATAGGTCATGTGGAGATGTACATATTAAAACATATTTTTCCTAACTTGTTTGATAGGATTAGTACATATTGTCTCTGTGGACCCCTCTGTTAGCTTCAATATGCTTCAGGAAACAATTTGGGTGCAGTAAACCGTTTGCAGAGATGTTGAGTTTAGGGTGGAGCGATGGCGCTGTGTTTTAGGGATCAGCCTCAGCCTAGCCTGCTTCTCTGCCACCCACTTAGTGATGTCATATCTATGGCCATTACACAGCCACCGCCCCACAAACACGCTCGTGCACACACACACACACACACACACACACACACCGCAGCCGCAGCCACCGCCCGCTTCTTAACAAATCCTTCTGCTGGCTCTGTTGTAATCACAGCATTGCAGTAGAGTAAAAACACCCCAGCTTTCCACGTCAGGCACCAAACCACACACTCTCTCACGTATGGGGTGTTTTTTCTCTTTTTCTTTCCCTCGTTTTTTTCTCGAGGGTTGCCAAAGGAGTTGTTCCAAAGCCAGATGATGGTGTTTTTTTTCAACGCTACACAACCAGAGGAATCTATCCCTGCTTGACCCAGATTTTGTCCCTGACAGACAATTAGGCAGGAACTGATTGTCCACTGCTAACTTAGGGAATACACGGTCTGGTGTTTATTCACATTTCCATGGAGGTTTATTGATGGAGACACTAATGTAAACATGTTTAAAGATGTTTAATGAAGGTACTTCAGTTCCAAGTCACTAATAGTTTACCCTTTGGCAGAGTGTGTCTTTTATGGTGTGGTCAGCACAATATAAAATCAGCTTCGCATCACAGAGGTATTGTTTTATTGCAAAACCGGAGACACACACACACGCGCACACACACACACACGCTCGAACACACTCATGCATGTACAGACATTCACAGGGCGATATTTAAAATGCTTTCAAAGCAAATATTTTCTCTGCTCAAAAGTGCAGCTTCAGTACAGTTTCATCAAAAGCCATGTTTCCATTTAGCAAACAGGCCGTGGGCACCACCCTGGACTGGAGGAACAACACACACACATACACAGCAGTGCTGATGTCCATTAGACCGCTTAAAACGCATTCCCCATCTTACAGACTGCCTCTAATGCCTCTCTCATTACACACACCGTACCCGGCACCACGAGGGGGCAAAAGGGTCCTTAGCCCCCTCAGTTTTAGTTTTATGTCCTTGTTTAAAAATAACAAAACACTTAATATCATTGAGTGACATGTTGGTGCAAAATCTCTTTCTTCGCCGCGCTGTCAGGACATTGGACAGGGTGTGTGCAGGGGGGCTATGGAAAGCCACTGAGGTACAGGGTTTCCCGGTAAGTGCCGGCATTTGGACGATAAAATAAATGAAAAGCTGATAAAAAAGCAGGCTATTGTGCATCTGTCTTTTCAGATAGGATGCAATTTTAGAACTATAATTTATAATTTTTTTCTTCTCTATAATATATATATTTTGAATCATTATTATTATTGTAAAATCCTTGTTATTATTGTAGGCCTATTTATTCATTCGAACCAGTTCTTTAAATATGTAAAACTGTTTCATTCCTTTGAGACATTTTCTTTGGCCAAATTAAGTTCCAACTGTAATGTGTTTGCCGCAATATAATATCCTGCTCATATTTTCCATATAAACAATGGCTTGACTTACTTTTGATATTACCCTAATAAAGTTTAGAAACTTTGTGAAGGTTTGGTGTGGTGTGGCTATTAGCCTACCATACTGTAGGCCTATGGTATGAAGACAGTGCGCACAGGAGCTCCAACTGACTCTGACAGATAAGCTTGAGGTGAGGAAGAATGTTTTAGGCCTACCAGTTACTCCTATAATCTAACAATATAATGCTTATCTTTATAAAAAAAATATTCTAATTGAAAATGTACGCAAGGGGCCTCCCGGGTGGCGCAGTGGTTAGCTGAGTCTCCAGCTGTGCCACCAGAGACTCTGGTTTCGCGCCCAGGCTCTGTCGTAACCGGCCGCGACTGGGAGGTCCGTGGGGCGACGCGCATTTGGCATAGCATCGTCCGGGTTAGGGAGGGCTTGGCCGGTAGGGATATCCTTGTCTCATCGCGCACCAGCAACTCCTGTGGTGGGCCGGGTGCAGTGCGCGCCAGCCAAGGTTGCCAGGTGCAAGGTGTTTCCTCCGACACATTGGTGCGGCTGGCTTTCGGGTTGGATGCGCGCTGTGTTAAGAAACAGTGCGGCTTGGTTGGGTTGTGTATCGGAGGACGCATGACCTTCAACCTTCGTCTCTCCCGAGCCCGTACGGGAGTTGTAGCGATGAGACAAGATAGTCGCTACTATCAATTGGATACCACGAAATTAGGGGGTAAAATTAATATATATATATATATATATATATAAAAAAAATGTACGCAGACACAGTAGCCTATCTGACAAGTAGGCTATGAAGTAATTCATGTCGGTGTCGTAGCATGCAGCCAGCATATCTCTATCTCTCTCTGGGGAATTTTGTGGCCTTAGCTTCTCTTCCTTTATACAGTGCATTCAGAAGGTATTCAGACTCCTTCATCTTTTCCACATTTTTTTATGGTACAGCCTTATTCTTAAAGGGTTTTCCTCATCAATCTACACACAATATCCATAATGACAAATCAAAAACAGGTTTTTATAACAGAAATACCTTATTTACATAAGTATACAGACCCTTTGCTATGATACTCAAAATTGAGCTCAGGTACGTCCTGTTTCCATTGATCATCCTTGAGATGTTTCTACAACTTGATTGGAGCCAGAAAAAATGTCTGCAGCATTGAAGGTCGCCAATAACACAGTGGCCTCCATCATTCTTAAATGGAAGGAGATTAGGAACCACCAAGACTCTTCCTAGAGCTGGCCGCCAGGCCAAACTGAGCAATTGGGGGAGAATGGCCTTGGTCAGGAAGGTGACCAAGAACCCGATGGTCACTCTGACAGAGCTCCAGAGTTCCTCTGTGCAAATGGGAGAACCTTCCAGAAGGACAACACTTAACACACAACCAAGACAACGCAGGAGTGGCGTTGGGACAAGTCTCTGAATGTCCTTGAGTGGCCCAGCCAGAGCCCGTACTTGAACCCGAACAAACATCTTTGGAGAAAATAGCTATACAGTGACCCTCCCCATCCAAACCTAACAGAGCTTGAGAGGATCTGCAGAGAAGAATGAAAGAAAATCCCCAAATACAGGTGTGCCAAGCTTGTAGCGTCATGCCCAAGAAGACTTAAGGCTGTAATCGCTGCCAAAGGTGCGTCAACAAAGTACTGAATAAAGTGTCTGAATTATTACGTACATGTGATATCTCTTGTTTGCAACAAAAAATAATAAAGAAAACTGTCTTTGCTTTGACATTTTGGGATATTATGTGTAGATTGACGAGGAAAAAGTGTAATCCATTTTAGAATATGTCGATGACGTAACAAAATGTAAACAAAAGTCAAGGGGTCTGAATACTTTCCAATTGCACTGTGTATATATATATACATATATATATAATTTTTATTAATATAGTGGACGCCTAAGCCAGAAGGCCTGACAGCTGAACCATGAGGTTGACAATTATTGTTTTAGGAAAGTAAAAAGAAATAAAACAATAGGCTATAATTCTACAGATTGAAACACAAAGAATAGTGTTTTTGTAATTTGTTTTTAAGGACACGCAAATGTGGCACTTCTGGAAAGGTAAGAAACAATCTAGCTGTTTGGTTTTAATCAAAAACATACTTTAGTTTGTAGGGTGCTGTCCATGGTGCTGACAGAGCATTGCGGAAATTTAGTGCCAACCTGTCACTTCTTGATCAAAAGCATTTTAACTTGTATGTTTATTGTGGTATAGGGTGATATAAACATAATTCTATATAATTCCAATGCAAGAACCCAAATACCTGCATATCGGTATGTTTCATCATAGAAACAGCCTACATTCTGTTATGGTTTTCTTGGTAGCCTATTGGTTGCTGTGGTTGTAAATTAAACTGTACGGAAACGGGGTCAACTTTGATTCACAGAAGTGTACTGTGCCATATCACAAACTGTTGCTGAAGAGGGCCTATATGCATATTTATTTGCATCTCACTGTAGTAGGCTGTTTTTGATTCTTTGGATCTCCACTGGCCTGTTATTTACTGTGTTTGTTTACTGTTAATGGAACTAGCCTAAATATAGATTGTGTCATCTTTATCGATCTGATATTATGTTCACTAGGCCTACTACACCTTTTGATCTGTTCGCGTTCATTCGTTCCTGTTCACAGTTGTGTCGGTATTCTAAGCCAAACAGATGCATGAATAATTGGGCTACTACTTTCAGCATTTAGTTTGCATTATTTTGGTAAGACAGCCGTGTCTACAGCTGCATTGACATAGGCTGTTTGTATAATGGACAAACATATAAGTGCTACATGCAAAAATGTCTAAGATTTTATTCTGAGTTACAATTCATATAAGGAAATCCGTGAAACCCACTGTTGTACACGTCAATCCAGAGCATCCCAAACATGCTCAATGGGTCATATGTCTGGTGAGTATGCAGGCCATAGAAGAACTGGGACATTTTCAGCTTCCAGGAATTGTGTACAGATCCTTGCTACACGGCGTCGTGCATTATCATGCTGAAACATTAGATGATGGGGGCGGATGAATGGCATGACAATGGGCTTCAGGATCTCGTCCCGGTATCCATGTGCATTCAAATTGCCATCGATAAAATACAATTGTGTTGGTTGTCCGTAGCTTATGCCTGCCCATAGCATAACTACACCGCCACCATGGGGCAGTCTGTTCACAACGTTGACATCAGCAAACCTGCCCACACAACGCCTGGACGTACTTCCAAATTCTCTAAAACAACGTTGTAGGTTATGGTCTGGGGACATCTGTGGCATTGTGTTGTGTGACAAAACTGCACATTTTAGAGTGGCATTTTTGTTCAGTGTAATAGGTGAATTACCCTACCTATCTTATAGGCTGTTTTGGTAATGAAAATAGGCTATAAGATAGACAGGGTAATTCACCTATTACACTGAACAAAAATGCCACTCTAAAATGTGCAGTTTTGTCACACAACACAAGAGAATTTGAGTGCCACATTTTAGAGTGGCATTCTCTCTCTGCTCCAACACCCACACACCCACGTTATAGTTTAAGATGGCGCAATAATGTTCTGACTCAACTTTTCTATTTTGTGATTCTTCTGGCGTTTATCTCTAAATTTATCCGCTATTTCTGTCAAAAACTTTTGAACATCAGATCAACAGTTACTAACGTCAATTCCTGCTTCAACTTTCATTTTGACTCATCTTTCCTGGGCTCTTTGTGTACCTCCGATCCAATCCTTGGGATACCCAAGAGGAAATGCTGGTGAAAGAGAGGCAGGAGAGCAGGCTTCTTGGTAAGACTAAGGCGACGAGAAAAGCAGCCAGCACTTCCCTCCATTCTATTGGCCATCCATCTTCTTATCACTTGATAATAATATAGATGACCTCCAATCGCCGATTTGCTATCAACAGGACTCTCGTAACTGCAATATTATCTGTTTTTCTAAAAGTTTTGAACAAGATACCCCCCATGGCCATCCAACTCGATGCATTCTCCATTCAAAGAGCCGACAGGTCATCAGATTCAAGGAAATCTATAGGGGGAGATTCAGAGAAATCCAGAGGGAGAGAGTTATGTCTCTTCATCAACAACGACTGGTGTGCTGACTCTAGCTGACTGGTGTGCTGACTCTATTCTCAATTTACTGTTCACCCTTCTTCGAATACCTGATGGTCGAATGCCGACTCATCTACCTCCTGAGAGAATTTTCATTTGTTTTCCTGAATGCTGTATACATTCAACCTCAGGACAACAACAATAACAACGAGCTGGCACTTGACGAACTGAACAAGGCTATAGACAAACAAGAAACCAGGCTGCTTTTCCTGTTGCCAGTGATTTTTATTCTGCGTCACTAAGGCACATGATGCCCAACTTCTATCAATAGGTGTCCTTAACCACTAGGGGCGATAAAGTCCGGGTCCACTATCACTCAATCCACAAGCAAGCATACAAGGCCCTCCCTCGTCCTCCCTTCGGCAAATCAGATCACGACTCTATACTCCTGCTTCCTGTTTACAGGCAAAATCTCAAGTACCTGTGACGCGCTCCGTTGAAAAATGGTCGGTTGAAACAGAGGCTATGCTACAGGACAGCTTTGCCAGCGCTGACTGGAATATGTTCCGGGAAGACCTCCACAATTAAGGTGTCACCAACCTCCTGTGATTGAAGCCAACTATGGCTCACCTTCCACCCTGCACTTTGTAGCCATAGAACACGTCCAAATTTCACCAAGAGGAGGTGAGGAAGCTGTCAGCTTGACGTTGAAATGTCAGTCACCTGTTCGCATCCTGTACAATGGATTAAAGTGAGCATAAAGAAGTCCATCTCTGCAAACTCCTTTGTACCTTGAATTAGTCCTTTTGGGAGTTTTTCTCTGTAAGCCATTCTCATGATTTTTGTCATTGCTGTTGAGGACCCCTCCTTTTCTTTGTTTGCTGAAGCGTGAAGGCCCACCTGAACTCTTACCTCTTTACAACATGTTTAATCATGCCATAGAGGCAGAAAAGCTCCCAGACACACTTGAACAAGCACTGACCACAGTTTTGTTAAAACCTGGGAAAGATCCTGTGCTTTGTGGGTCGTATAGACCAATACCTTTATTTAACACTTCATATAAGATTCTTGCAAAACTCATAGCTCTTAGACTAGATCAAGATCTTCCTGACTTGGTTGGTATGGACAAAACAGTATTCGTAAGAAACCTGATAATATCCGAAGATACTTTAATATTATGCATTATGTAGAGAATGACCAAGAACCTGTAGTGGCGGCTTCATTAGATAACTAATCAAATGTTCGGTAACTCAGAACCTGACCGGTGGAAATGATTCCTCCCAGTTCTCCCTATCACAAGACAGGGTTGTCAATCTAGTCCTCTCCTTTTTCCCTTTGGCTATCGAGCCCTCGGCGGATGCGTTTAGATCTCCAGCCATCCATGGTGTTCGTATAGGTGTGCTTGAACATCTGGTCTCGCTATACGAGGATGACATTTTTCTTTACCTCACTAAACCAGAAGTTTCACTCCAAGCATTAGTTAACATCCAGATAGAATAGGAAAGGGGTAAAGGTTTAATTGCTTTGAATGTACTCTGGTCTTCAAGCTCGGATTCAGATTCAGAGTGTTTAATGGTCACATGTACAGAGTTGCAGGTGTGATTGCAGAGTACAGTGAAAATCTTAGACTCCAACATGCAGGACTAAGTGAAATAAAAGAATGAAAATGGTAATATAAAAACAACAGAAATAGAAATAGCACGTTATAAATCATAACAACTGTAGCAGTGATGAATAAATAAATGTCCATTGGGGTGGAGGCAGAGTAAAGACTGTTGAAGGGGGGTAATGACCATAGTGGGAGCAGCATGATCATTGAGGGGGTGTGGAGACCAGGTGAAACAAAATTATAATATACTGTATTAATATACTGTATTAATAGACATTGCATCATCTGTGGACCTGTTAGGGCCGTAGGCAAATTGGACTGGGTCTAGGTTTTCTGGGATAATGGTGTTGATGTGAGCCATGACCAGCCCTTCAAAGCACTTCATGTCTACAGACGTGAGTGCTATGGGTCGGTAGTCATTTAGGCAGGTTACCTTAGTGTTCTTGGGTATAGCCTGGAGGTGTGTTTTGGGTCATTGTCCTGTTGAAAAACAAATGATATTCCCATTAAGCACAAACCAGATGTGATTGCGTAACGCTGCAAAATGCTATGGGAGCCATACTGGTTAAGTGTGCCTTGAATCTAAATAAATCACAGATCGTGTCACCAGCAAAGCACCTCCACACCATCACACCTCCTCCTCCATGCTTCACATGTGCAGAGATCATCCGTTCACCTACTCTGTATCTCACAAAGACAGCGGTTGAAACCAAACATTTCAAATTTGGACTCATCAGACCAAAGGACAGATTTCCACCGGTCTAATGTCCGTTGCTCGTGTCTCTTGGGCCAAGAAAGTCTCTTCTTCTTATCGGTGTCCTTCAGTAGTGGTTTCTTTGCAGCAATTCGACCATGAATGCCTGATTCACACAGTCTCCTCATGAACGGGTTCATGTTTAAATATTTATGTTACTTGAACTCTGTGAAGCATTTATTTGGGCTGCAATCTGAGGTGCAGTTAACTCTAATGAACTTATCCTCTGCAGCAGAGGTAACTCTGGGTCTTCCGTTCCTGTGATAGTCCTCATGAGAGCCAGTTTCATCATAGCACTTGATTGTTTTTGCGGCTGTAGTTGAAGAAACTTTCAAAGTTCCTGAAATTTTCCACATTGACTGACCTTCAAGTCTTAAAGTAATGATGGGCTGTCGTTTCTCTTTGCTGATTTGAGCTGTTGTTGCCATAATATGGACTTGGTATTTTACTAAATAGGTATATCTTCTGTATACCAACCCTACCTTATCACAACACATCTGATTAGCTCAAACGCATTAAGAAGGAAATCCATTACATTAATTAACTTTCAACAAGGCACACCTGTTAATTGAAATGCATTCCAGTGACTACCTCATGAAGCTGGTTGAGAGAATGCCAAGAGTGTGTAAAGCTGTCATCAAGGCAAAGGGTGGCTACTTTAAAGAATCTCAAATATTAAATATATTTGGATTTGTTTAACACTTTTTTGGTTACTACATGATTCCATATGTGTTATGAGTAGGTGTCTCCAAACTTTTGACTGGTACTATATATACAGTGGGGAGAATAAGTATTTGATACACTGCCGATTTTGCATGTTTTCCTACTTATAAAGCATGTAGAGGTCTGTATTTTTTTATCATAGGTACACTTCAACTGTGAGAGACGGAATCAAACAAAAATCCAGAAAATTTGACTAATTAATTTGCATTTTATTGCATGACATAAGTATTTGATACATCAGAAAAGCAGAACTTAATATTTGGTACAGAAACCTTTGTTTGCAATTACAGAGATCATACGTTTCCTGTAGTTCTTGACCAGGTTTGCACATACTGCAGCAGGGATTTTGGCCCACTCCTCCATACAGACCTTCTCCAGATCCTTCAGGTTTCGGGGCTGTCGCTGGGCAATACGGACTTTCAGCTCCCTCCAAAGATCTTCTATTGGGTTCAGGTCTGGAGACTGGCTAGGCCACTCCAGGACCTTGAGATGCTTCTTACGGAGCCACTCCTTAGTTGCCCTGGTTGTGTGTTTCGGGTCATTGTCATGCTGGAAGACCCAGCCACGACCCATCTTCAATGCTCTTACTGAGGGAAGGAGGTTGTTGGCCAAGATCTCGCGATACATGGTCCCATCCATCCTCCCCTCAATACGGTGCAGTCGTCCTGTCCCCTTTGCAGAAAAGCATCCCCAAAGAATGATGTTTCCACCTCCATGCTTCACGGTTGGGATGGTGTTCTTGGGGTTGTACTCATCCTTCTTCTTCCTCCTAATACGGCGAGTGGAGTTTAGACCAAAAAGCTCTATTTTTGTCTCATCAGACCACATGACCTTCTACCATTCCACCTCTGGATCATCCAGATGGTCATTTGCAAACTTCAAACGGGCCTGGACATGCGCTGGCTTGAGCAGGGGGACCTTGCGTGCGCTGCAGTATTTTAATCCATGACGGCGTAGTGTGTTACTAATGGTTTTCTTTGAGACTGTGGTCCCAGCTCTCTTCAGGTCATTGACCAGGTCCTGCCATGTAGTTCTGGGCTGATCCCTCACCTTCTCATGATCATTGATGCCCCACGAGGTGAGATCTTGCATGGAGCCCCAGACCGAGGGTGATTGACCGTCATCTTGAACTTCTTCCATTTTTTTATAATTGCGCCAACAGTTGTTGCCTTCTCACCAAGCTGCTTGCCTATTGTCCCGTAGCCCATCCCAGCCTTGTGCATGTCTCCAATTTTATCCCTGATGTCCTTACACAGCTCTCTGGTCTTGGCCATTGTGGAGAGGTTGGAGTCTGTTTGATTGAGTGTGTGGACAGGTGTCTTTTATACAGGTAACGAGTTCAAACAGGTGCAGTTAATACAGGTGATGAGTGGAGAACAGCAGGGCTTCTTAAAGAAAAACTAACAGGTCTGTGAGAGCCGGAATTCTTACTGGTTGGTAGGTGATCAAATACTTATGTCATGCAATAAAATGCTAATTAATAACTTAAAAATCATACAATGTGATTTTCTGGATTTTAGTTTTAGATTCCGTCTCTCACAGTTGAAGTGTGCCTTTGAGAAAAATTAGAGACCTCTACATGCTTTGTAAGTAGGAAAACCTGCAAAATCGGCAGTGTATCAAATACTTGTTTCCCCACTGTATATATATATATATATATATTTGTTTGTTTGAATTAAGTTATATTATTTTAGTTTTGATT
This sequence comes from Oncorhynchus tshawytscha, assembly GCF_018296145.1. Classification (NCBI taxonomy): domain Eukaryota; kingdom Metazoa; phylum Chordata; class Actinopteri; order Salmoniformes; family Salmonidae; genus Oncorhynchus; species Oncorhynchus tshawytscha. The sequence continues at coordinate 39,649,146 of NC_056432.1, forward strand.
ACTGCACTGTTGGGTAGAGTATACAAGTCAAGCATTTCACTGTACTTGTTCATATGACAATAAAACTTGAACTTCAACTAATACATGTTTAGCATGTTTGAAGCAACAGTACTATAAGACATGCATGCACATTTACTCAAACATACACACATAATGCATGCACACACACACAGTCGCACACACACAAACTACATTAGCTCTGTTTAAACAACTTCTTCCTGCCATATGGGCAGGCTGCTCGGGGTCTGCTCTGAAGCCCTTTCTAGGTGATTTGTCAGTGGAGCCACTCAGGCACACTAGGAACCTCTCAACGTTTGTTTTGGGTTCCAGAGGGACAGACTCTGAGACCCCAAATTCCTGTCCATAGTGTGCACTCTGCTCCACACAAGTGGACACTGTGCCTAGTATCCACACACACACACACACACACACACACACACACACACACACACACACACACACACACACACACACACACACACACACACACACACACACACACACACACACACACACACACACACACAAATACACACACACACACACACACACAAATACACGCACACACAAACATGCACACACATGAAGGTATACACAGATATGCTCACGCTCACACATATACTCTAACTAACACAGCATTGTCGAAGGCTTTGAGACCTAGCCACTCCATTTCAGGCAATGCTCAGTAGGGCCTCAGAGGACCACATGACAGGTTTATCTTTCACACCTCCAAGGACTGTTCAAGGTTAGGACTGGGTTTAAGGAAATAATACGCTCTGGTTTGATTGATTAGTTCAATTTGACAATTTGCAAAGCTATTCCATGACTATGTTGAAACAACACTATGTCGAGTGTGGTGAAAGACAAACGATAAGGCTAGAAAAGTATCCCATAGGTGTTTAAACAAACGTCTGAGGTCATATGTCCAATATCCACTCATATGTAATGTCCAATATTCCACTTCCCTTCTCTATCATTTAATATCCTTATGACACCCTTCTCCTTCCATATCCCTATGACATAGCCCTTTTCTATCTTACTCTGGTTACAATAACGGGGGTGCTGCTCTATGTGTCTGACATCACCTTCCGAAGATCCAAGTCAATTGTCTGACAAGGAGTGACAGGCTATATTTCTCCTCTAGAAGTCCACTGCTGTGTTGTAAGCATGGTATCAAATCTTGGTGCAGACAGGTAGGCATACAAACGACATTGGGATCATATTCTTACAGATAACGAGAAAGAGGCAAAGAAGACAATGAAAGGAAGCCATTTTACAGTACTGAGACAGAGACCCACCCAGAGTGATTGATCTTGAGGCAACATCTGTCTCCAGAAGGTAAGCGTTAAGAAAGACCAAATTGCTCCCGTAAATACCTTCCCCAGCGCACCACGGCAGTGCACTTCAGTTCTTCCTATGAAGACAGCAGTGTAGAATGAAGCATGGTTACAGATGTGCCAATTAGAGCCCACAAAATGGCAGCATTGTCTGCAGGTCTCAGCCTAAGCCTTGCTGTCCTGTTTCTTATTGAGGGGCTCAGTCAATGCTGCTCTGCCACACCACACCACACACAACTCTCTCTCTCTCTCTCTCTCTCTCTCTCTCTCTCTCTCTCTCTCTCTCTCTCTCTCTCTCTCTCTCTCAATTCAGACAAATTCTCTCTCTCTCTCCATCACTCTCTCGCTGTACAAGGGGATAAGTGGATGATGCATGACAACTTGCCACGCCACTGATGACACAATGACTGCTAACGCTCTGTAACATATTTTTCTCTTTAGAGTGAAAACACAATAGAACTATCTATGATGCAAAATATGTTTCTGGCTCACAGCTGGATGTATTTGTGTCAGAGGGTTTTTCTTCACTTTTTGTTAATAGCCTATATTTACTAGCCTACTGTTATAACCTACTAAGAGTATCATTCGGTGTTAGTGTCAAATTAATTACAATCTAGGTCTTTATAATAACCTTATCCCACATTTCCCAAAGCAGTAATATCCTCCATGCAATATCACTGAACAAAAATATGAACACTCAACAATTTTAAAGATTTTACTGAGTTACAGTTCATATAAGGAAATCAGTCAATTGAAATAAATTAATTTGGCTCTAACCTATAGATTTCACATGACTGGGAATACAGATATGCATCTGTTGGTCACAGATATCGTAGAAAAGGGTAGGGACGTGGATCAGAAAACCAGTCAGTATCTGGTGTGACCACCATTTGCCTCATGCAGAGCGACACATCTCCTTTGCATAGAGTCGATAAGACTGTTGATTGTGGCCTGTGGAATGTTCTCCCACTCCTCTTCAATGGCTGTGCAAAGTTGCTGGATATTGGCGGGAAATGGAACCCGCTGTCATACACGTCGATCCAGAGCATCCCAAACATGCTCAATGGGTGACATGTCTGGTGAGTATGCAGGCCATGGAAGAACTGGGACATTTTTAGCTTCCAGGAATTGTGTATAGATCCTTGCAACGTGGGGCCGTGTATTATCATGCTGAAACACGAGGTGATGGTGGCGGATGAATGGCACGACAATTAGCCTCAGGATCTCATCGCGGTCTCATCATCAAATCAAATTGCCATCGATAAAATGCAATTGTGTTTGTTGTCTGTAGCTTATGCCTGCCATACAGTAACCCCACTGCCACCATGGGGCACTCTGTTCACAATGTTGACATCAGCAAACCGCTCGCTCACACGACGTCATACACACTGTCTACCATCTGCCCGGTACAGTTGAAACCATTTGCCCACTGAAGTCGGTTAGAATGCCGAACTGCAGTCAGACTCTGGTGAGGACAACAAACATGCAGATGAGCTTCCCTGTGACGGTTTCTGACCGTTTGGGCAGAAATTCTTTGGTTTTGCAAAACCACAGTTTCATCAGCTGTCCGGATGGCTGGTCTCAGACAATCCCGCAGGTAAAGAAGCTGGATGTGGAGGTCCTGGGCTGGCGTAGTTACACATGGTCTGCAGTTGTGAGGCAGGTTGGAAGAACTGCCAAATTCTTTAAAATCCGTTGAAGGTTGCTTATGGTCAACAAATGAACATGCAATTATCTTACAACAGCTCTGGTGACATTCCTGCAGCCAGCATACCAATTGCACACTCCCTCAAAACTTGAGACCTCTGTGGCATTGTGTTGTGTGCCAAAACTGCACATTTTAGAGGGGCCTTTTATTGTCTCCAACACAAGGTGCACCTGTGTAATGATCATACTGTTTAATCAGCTTATTGATATGCCACACCTGTCAGGTGGATGGATTATCTTGGCAATGGAGAAATGCTCACTTACAGTGATGTAAACAAATTTGTGCACAAAAGTTGCGAGAAATAAAACAAATTTAAGCATGACATTTTTTTGGGATCCTTTATTTCAGCTCATGAAACATTGGACCAACACTTTACATGTTGTGTTTATATATATTTTTCAGTATAGATATGATATATGATGTAGTGTACTATTATAATAGGCTCATAATAATAAGCTACTAAGAGAGTTATACAGTGTACTTGGTCACTGATGCCTGGGGGTCCTTAGTGAAATTTGGTTTGGTGGACCCCCCATCTCACGGCAAAACATTTAAGTGACACCCCTGTTGACGGTGGACAGAAATTAAAGTTTTGCCATGGGGCGTAGAATAATGTTGCCGCTTTAAAGCAAGTTTTCTGCAATTCTACACATTTTGCCATGGCAATACTACCCATGTTTGCCATGGGGTGAAGAAAAATGTTTGCCGTTTTAAAGCAAATTTCCCACAATTCTACCCATTTTGTAATGACTTATACCATGCTAATATGACATCTGCGTGCCCGGTCGGTATTCGGCCATGATTGCTACAAGTTTAGATAGCTGGCTAGACTAAATACCAATCTAAATATTGATAGCTGACATGGCTAATTAAGTGACGGCCAGTGACTGACATAACAATAGAAAATTGGGGGCCCTAACCTGGTGTCAATGAAGCATACTCTCCCCCAGCCTCCAACTGACATGTTCCTGTTCTCATGCTTCTACAAGCAGTGAGTAACAACAGGGTTTTTCCTTTGCATAGTGCCACCCAATGGTTCAAAGTGGAACCAACTGTAAGAAGGGGGGCCTTATGCTATTTATTATCATACACACCAAAATTACTTTACTTTCTTTATCTGTTCTAACGCCAATAAATGGAGCACTGGTCAAATCACAACAAGTTGCCCCTAAATACTGACCTAAAGTTGGTTTTGTAATGTTATATATACAGCAGTATATAAAAAAGTGCAAATAATTATCCTTGCTACCTATTTGCTGTCAGCAAGTTATAGTGTAGTTTAACTAATTTCACTTAAATTCAAGTGTTGGCGTTATGCTATTTATTATCATACACACCAAAATTACTTTACTTTCTTTATCTGTTCTAACGCCAATAAATGGAGCACTGGTCAAATCACAACAAGTTGCCCCTAAATACTGACCTAAAGTTGGTTTTGTATTTCAACATCTAATGGTAAAGGGCAGGGATTTGGGCAGGGTCAACTGATCCTAGATCCGTACAAAGAGCCAACTTTAAGGCGCGAGCGACCGCCCACGTTTGAGAAGGCGCGGTGGGCCCTCAGCCAATGGGATTCGGACATATCCGGCTTCGCTGCAGAGGGAAGTTCACTGTTGTTACTTTACAAAGGAGAACGTTTTCTGATAGTGAATTTGAACACAACATACAGGTTGGTAATTTAATGTCGCTGATGGTGTGTTAGCTACATACACATTTTATGACGGCTTATTTTAGGATAGTATGGAGCTACATTTGAAACAATTTTGATTGCTATGCTAGCTATGCCTTTGCTTGTGACAGCGCGTTAGCCAAACAAGCTAGTAGTAAAACGTGGTGGTAACGTTACTATTTTGATTCCTGCATCATTTATTTCCTACCTACATCACTCATGTAGGTTGAGTGTGTTTTGTGTGTCAACGGCAGGAGGACTTTCTGGGTGTTTAATCAAACGAGAGAGTGTATATTTACGTCTCAACCCGAGAGCATGAAATACTGACATCTCGAGGTGGCTCATAAGTATTGCATTCCAATTGAAGTACAGGTAATGGAGTAAAGTACATAGGTAAAAAGACTTTAATGTACTACTTAAATCGTATTTTGAGGGGTCTGTACTTTACTGTTTATATTTTTTGATTACTTTTACTTCACTACATTCCTAAACCAAATTATGTACTTTTTACTACATACATTTTCCCTGACACCAAAAGTTCTCATTACATTTTGAATGCTTAGCAGGACAGGAAAATGGTCTAATTAACACACTTATCAAGAGAACATCCCTGGTCATCCCTACTGCCTCTGATCTGTTGGACTCACTAAACACGTTTTGTTTGTAAATTGTCTGAGTGTTGGAGTGTGCCCCTCGCTATCTCTAAATGAATAAAAACTAGAAAATGTTGCTGTCTGCTTTGCTTAATATAAGGAATTTGAAGTGATTTATACTTGTACTTAAGTATATTTTAGCAATTAGATTGACTTTTTATACCTAAAGTATATTTAAAACCAAATACTTTTAGACTTTTACTCAAGTAGTATTTTGCCGGGTGACTTTTACTTAAGTCATTTTCTATGAAGGTGTCTTTACTCAAGTATGACAATTGGGTACTTTTTCCACCACTGAGTACAGTACAAACAGTTACAGCACAGTTAAAACAGTATGCTCGTGTGGAATTTAGGGGCTTACATGATTCCATGTTAATGTCATAACATTTGTTTTAGCCATATACCTGGCTCTGGTTTTTGATAGTTACTTCTCTAGTTACCTTTTAATAAAGCAATTTATAGAAAGTCTCTATTGAAAATGTTCCTAACATACAGTACATAATTTATATTCAGTTGCCATTAAGGGTGGCTGGAAAAGTGATGTATTTTATATCATGTGGAACCTGAAAAGATTTATTCCACAATGCATTGTGTGTGAGATGTAAAAAGCGTAGTAGATCTGGTTTGGCAGAAGCAGTTACTGTGATGTCACCAACAGTAATAGAGCACAGAATAACAGTGTGGGCTCCAATGTTTGCTTCTCTTCTAAACACTACTGAGTGACCAAACCAGAGAAGAAGATAATGTCTCATTAACAACTGCTAAGGGTGGTCTCATTTTGTACAATAACATCTGATGCATTTATGTTTAAATATGAAAAGAATTAGCTAAATTTCTTTTGTGCATTTTAGGGCCCTTTAGTTAATGTTCTGGCCTATGGTTCCTGTCATATTTTTGTGAACAGATGCACATTTCATAACACAAATGGGTGATTTGGCAGCAATTAAATATATTTTTTATTGTTTAAGTTTCTTGAAAAAATGTAACAAATTATTTTCTTATTTTGTCAGGAACCAGGGTTGGGGTCCATTCCAATTTAATTCAACATTTTAATTATTGAATTCACTCAAGAAGTGGAGAATTTACATTTAATTAAATTCAAATTGTATAAATCTTCAAGTTATTGAATTGAAATTAGACTGTGGGCTTTTTGAGTATGAATTGAATTGGAATTATAAAAACATTTTAAAGAAAAATACCACAAAAAATGTTTTCATTAGTCCATACAGTCCCAAAATGTTTTCATTAGTCCATACAGTCCCAAAATGTTTTCATTAGTCCATACAGTCCCAAAATGTTTTCATTAGTCCATACAGTCCCAAAATGTTTTCATTAGTCCATACAGTCCCAAAATGTTTTGATCAAGTTTTCAAGATAAAGAACATAAAAAATACAGAAAGTCTAAATAAATACATTTTTAAAAATCGACCACTGCGACACAAAGAAACGCCTGTTGCAAATTCGCAAGATTTTAGTTCTAGGTGTCCAAGATGAGCTAATACTTATAATCAAGGAAAGGGGATACCTATTTAGTTGCACAACTGAATGCATTCAAGTGGTGTGTAACGAGGTGGTCGTAAAACACAACCCGTGGTGTACAGTGTCATTATAGCTAAAAACAACAATAACCTGCATACCACTATACTCAACCTCTTGTGTGTTGACTGTATGTGTCTCCTGCATTTAACCCAACCCTCTCTGAATCAGAGAGGTGCATGGGGCTGCCTTACTCTACGTCCACAGCAGTTGTTGGGGGTTAACTGCCTTGCTCAAGGGCAGAATGGCAGATTGTTCCACCTTGCCAGCTCAGGATTCGAACCAGCAACCTTTTGGTTACTGGCCCAACGTTTTTAACCGCTAGGCTACCTGCCGCCCCCTCAGTTATAATTTGAAGGTAGGAAACTATAAGAAGGAAACTACAGACGATCAACCTAGTCTAGGCTAACTCCTGATGGAACCTGCTTGGTGCTAGGCTGTCTAAATGGAGGAAGACTCAGTATAGCCTATTGGAGAACTGATCTTTTATTCTTTTGAAATAACGTCAACAATTTAAGAAAACCTTCCTTTACCCAAAGTCCACAAACATATCTTCGAAAAAGTATTTTACAACAATATTGACTCAGCCGCATCTTATTTCACTCTAAATGCATTTTGGACGAAGCGTGTGTGTGTGTGAGCCAGTTGGGTATGCGGCATACCACAATACTCAACCTCTTGTGTGTTGAAAGCTGTGCTCCCATCACAGGTCAACAAGAGGCGTTTGTCCTTAATTTGGTTGGGCTTTTTTTTCTCTCTTTTAAACAAGTAATTATATATTCACATCGCTGAGCCATAGGGGCTTTCCAGCAGAGATGATGGCAAGACATTAAACAAGTGGTGTGTAACGAGGTGGTCGTAAAACACAACCCGTGGTGTCCCTTACAGACCTGTCATTATAGCTAAAAACAACAATAACACACGCCTGCCAGCTCCGGACACACACACTCTGTTCTCAGGCTACACAAGCACATACACACCTGACACACACACCGTCACAACCCCCCACCAGTTTATCCTCATCATAAAAGGTGAAGAATGTGTGGTTTATTTCTCAGTAGGGTTCGATGAGAGACAAGGAAGAGATGGAGAGATGGGGTTTCGGTCTAAGACGGCCCAGCACTCCCCTCCTTGCTGTAAGTTCAACTGTATTTGCCATTTACAGTACATGGGCCTACATCTGTGATACAAGCACGTGTTCTGAGATTCTCCATACAGCATGCTTTTAATTCACTTCTAGGTTTAATCTGTGTCTGTGAAACCGGCCCTAAGAGTCAGGGGCGACAGGTAGCCTAGTGGTTAGAGCGTTGGGCCAGTACCCGAAAGGTTGGTGGATTGAATCGCTGAGCCGACAAGGTAAAAATAGGTTGTTCTGCCCCTGAACAAGGCAGTTAACCCACTGTTCCTAGGCCATCATTGTAAATAAGAATTTGTTCTTAACTGACGTGCCTAGTTAAATAAAAAGAGTTGGGCTACTTTAAAAAAGTGCCTTGTTCTCTACATCCTTGATTAGGTTGGGATGTTGAGGCCTGAGTCCTTTAAAACACTACCCTGGTGTTGTGTATGTCTGTTTCTTCTGGCTGCTCGAATGGAATACAGGGTGAGGACAAATTCACTTTGTCCCCGATGGGCCATATGTTTGAAGAGCCTTGTTGTGATTTTTACTGCTTCTGTCACTTTGCAACACCCACAGAACATGTTATTGTTCTACTTCAGCCCTCCATGCCTCTGGAGAAGGGTTGCACTATTCTGGTAACTTTCCCAAAATCCACAGGTTTTCCAGAAATCCCGGATAGAATACTCCTGGAATTGGTAGGAAGTACGGGAATCCTCCATACGGGATTTCTGGAAAACCTGAAAATGTTGGGAATTTTGCAACCCTACTTTGGATGCCTTGTCCTGCTAGCACAAGAAATAGTGTTCCCTGAGCTGTGTATCATATCTGTCTGTTTGTCTTCCATAGACCCTGCTCTGCAACAGGCTGCCCCAGCCCCAATAGCACCATGTCCCAGGCCCAGACGGGATCCATGGCTGGCCTAAAGCCCCAGGAGGTAGCCTTCTGGCTAGGAAAGGCAGTGGAGTGGGGCCAGACTGAGAGCCCAGACACCCAGAGAGACACCTGCCTCCACCTGGGCCCTCTCAGGGCCTTCCTCCAGCTCCTCCTCACAGACATACACATGCGGGTAAGTGGACAGTGCCCTGCCCCATCCCAAACATCCCAACACCCATTTTTCTGGCCCCTTCTCCTGTCTGCTAGCAGATTTGAATGTATCAGATAGGTGGATCATATTGCTAAGCTACTGTACACCTAGAGGTTCCTGTAGATCTGCTAACCATTGAATGGGTAGGAGAAGAGGAACGGGTAGTGTCTGGACCGGATCAGAGGCCGTATGTTTTAAGCTTCTCACAATAAGAGTGCTGATCTAGGATCAGATGCCTGTCCCCTGTCCACTTAATCTCATTCATTGTGATCTAAAAGGCAAAACTGATCCCAGGTCAGCACCAACTCTGAAAGGTTTAGAAGAGTTGTGGACTGTGTGTAAGAACATACTCACTGACAGAACACCCAGGCTCATCCAGTTAATTAGTGCAGTTCAACAATTAGGCTGATCCATTAAGAGCTCGGTTGAAGCTCTATGCTACTGTAAACATTATCAGCCCCCCCCCTCCCCTCCACACACACCTGAGGTCTCCCTCTCTAACACTGGCTGGTCTGTGTGACTAGTTGGCAGTGCTGCTATGTTGAGTTAGCCAGCTAATAGTTGTCAGGGGACTGCCAACGCTAACCTAATGTATCCTCAAGTGTACCAGATTTTGGAGAGGGGTGAGTGACTCTGTGAGGATCCAGTGTTAGAGGGGCTGTACCTTCAAACTAACCATCATGCTCTTTCTATCTTTTCAATCTTTTTTTCTCTTTCTATTTTCTCTCTCTGTCTCTCTCTCTATATATATTTCTCCCTCTCTCCCTCCATCCCAATGTGCTCTCCAATCTCAGAAAACATTTTAGAAAAAGGCTCGCTGCCGTTATCCACGGAAGAGGAGGTATTGAAAACAGGTGTCAATAATGTTGACCCTTTTTTTTCTGAACAATTGTATAATAATATTTTTTTTTTGCATACAATACAGCACGGTATTTGAATTATTTATTTTCTACAGTAATATTTGCTCACCTTTATCAAGGGGTCAATCATTTCAACCCCACTTTATGTCAGCCCCAGGGTGAGAGCATCTGCAATGTGAAAGGGAGGGAGGGAGAGAGTGAATGAGTGTGAAGGAGAGAGGGAAGGATCGCTTAATTGGAGTGAAATCCTTTCCCGGCAGAGGGCTCATAAAAGAGTGGTTAAGTAAAATACTTCTCGGCACCAGTGTTGCCTTCTTTGATGACTAGAAGACTTTATTGTGGCTTTCGCCTCGAGGATGAAAAAAATATTCCAATTAATATCCATTTCCTAATTTGCTTTGGGTTAGGACCCAAGGAGCTGTATGTGTGTTTGGTTTTCCTTCTGGCTGGTGGGGGCCTGCTGGATACACTCATATACACACTCACTTAAGAGTCAGCATTACAAGTCTGTGTGCGTGTGTGTGCATGCATGTGCGAACGAGTGAGTGTGAGTTGGTGTCAGTCTGTGCGTGACAGTGTGTGCATACGTGGAGTACGCAGTTCTTAGATACTTACCTATACCACTGACACCTTCCATGGGAATGAATGTCTCTAGTACTGCCCAAGGGAGGCAAGGGTTGAGTCTCAAATGCACCCCATTTCCCTGTACACAGTAGTGCACCACTTTCAACCAGGGCCCATAGTAGTGCACTATAGATCAGTGGATTGACGTTGCTTTGTCATATCTTTGCCCTGATGACATCGTTGGACAGGCAAAGGGTCCCATAAACTCCCTGTGATCCCCACGTAATCAGCCACTTCTGTTCCTAGATGTCTGGGTATGCACAGTAGATACAGCATGTCTAAAGCTCTGCTTTTTATGAGAGACAGTATTAGTGTGCCCAGTCACTAACGTGATGCTGATTTGGCTCTGGTAATTGGTGATAATTATTTTCTGTTGCGACGGCTCATTCTTTCTTTCTTTGAGGCCTGTATGGTATGTTTCAATAGCCTCAAACTGTAATAAAGATCTTATTGTAAATAAATATTCCTTCTGGGTTGCGTCATACAAGGGGCACACACACACACACACACACACACGCACACACACACACACAGGCGTGTCATGTTAAACTGAGACCATGTGTTATGTACAGGATTGAAAAGAGTGTGACGCTTTGAGTGTGTTCCAATGTACAGTACATTGGCAGGGTGAGCACATGTTGAAGTGATGCATAGAGAGGCCATCGGAAAGAAATGCGACAACAGTACCGCCCTGGCTGTGTCACACACAAGATGCTAGGTCTACATTTTTAAGAGATGCTACATCGTTAACGCCCCAGGTTCCAATGAATGACATCAGGGACTCTGTTTAAGACTGGAGAAATACATGCTTCCTTCCTTCCTCTCTACCTTGGGTAATCATAGGTTGGAATTAGGTTGGTAACCTTGCTTTCTCTAATCAAATCAGGTAGAGATCAGTGATTTCTGAACATTCTGTAGCGTCACACCCTTCTGAACAGACCCGTTGTGTCATTGGTCAGTATTAAGTTAGCAACGACTAGCTGCCATTCCCTACAGTGTTCTGCTACAAGCTCTCCATTTTTAATTAGCTGGAGAGAAATGTTTTAAATGGCCCCTTGTTGCTGTGAGCTGAAGAGTCTTCCACGCACAACCAGATGCTCGCTTAAAAAAAGCACACACACTCACACACTCGCGTACAGTTTGTAAGCGGGCAAAGCTGAGCCCCAACACCCCAAACTACCTGGCCCGTCACACCCATCTGTTTTGTGTATCTCTCACACTTCTCAACACATGATGTGTTCTCGCTCTGGGGGAAAATTAAACCCAGGAAATGTTTATGGGTGAAATGTGAAAAACAAACTTGTACTAAACTTATGAATGCTTTGTTTTTAGTTTTTTTACTCTAGTTACTTAAGATTGCACAAGTGGGTCCTGGCAATCTGTTTGGGAAACTCTGTCATGGTACTGTATATGCTACAGTACACACGGGAGTTGTGTACGCTGCAGTACACACGGGAGTTGTGTACGCTGCAGTACACACGGGAGTTGTGTACGCTGCAGTACACACGGGAGTTGTGTACGCTGCAGTACACACGGGAGTACGCTATTCACACAGTGTGTACGCTATTCTATGCGAGAAATTGCCAAGAAAGTGAAGATCTCGTACAAGGCTGTGTACTACTCCCTTCACAGAACAGCGCAAACTGGCTCTGACCAGAATAGAAAGAGGAGTGGGAGGCCCCGGTGCACAACTGAGCAAGAGGACAAGTACATTAGTGTCCAGTTTGAGAAACAGACACTTCACAAGTCCTCAACTGGCAGCTTCATTAAATAGTACCAGCAAAACACTAGTCTCAACATCAACAGTGAAGAGGCGACTCCGGGATGCTGGCCTTGTTGGGACAGCCTTGGTTTGGCCCACCGGACAGAGGAACTCTGCCCAGAAGGCCAGCATCCCGGAGTACCTCTTCACTGTTGACGTTGAGACTAGTGTTTTGCGAGTACTATTTAATGAAGCTGCCAGTTGTGAACTTGTGAGGCGTCTGTTTCGGTAAATATTTGCCGTTTCCACCTAGAATAGTAATTTACATTATTAACAATGTCTACACTGTATTTCTGATCAATTTGATGTCATTTTAATGGGCAAACAATGTGCTTTTCTTTCAAATACAAGGACATTTCTAAGTGACCCCAAACTTTTCAACGGTAGTGTATGCTACAGTACATGGTAGTGTATGCTACAGTACATGGTAGTGTATGCTACAGTACATACAGTCAGTCAGTCAGTTATAGGGTATTGTCCCAAATGGCACCCTAATCCTATGCACTACTTTTGAACAGATGGGTCCTGGTCAAAAGTAGTGCATTACATAGGGAATAGGGTGGCATTTGGGACACAGCCTTGGTTTGGCCCAGTCATGTTGGTGTGGAGTGTATGTTAGTGTCCGTGCTTTGTGTGTTTCCAGATCTCCACCACAGAGACCATGAGGGCTATTCCCTTCGTAGGCCAGTTCCTCGGCCGCCTCTGCTGGAACCCCTATGTCACTGCGGATGGTGAGTGGACTGTCAATAGGGTATGGTTCGGTGGATGGATGGATGCCTTGCCTAATGTGTTATCTTGTGTTTTGTTGTGTGTCCTGTGTTCAGCTGAGAGCCGCTCACTCCTGCTCCAGAGTCTGTGGAGTCTGTATTCAGAGGAACCTCATAACGCTGTTGAGAGGAAGGCCAACCAGTGGATACGGGTAATATAATCTATCAATATATCAATCATTCTATCCCTTCATCAATCATATTTTGTATGCACAAAAAAACAAAAACATTTAGCACTTACACCTGTGTCCTTGTCTATGATTCCCTAACTTGAGACATAGTGAGACATACAGTACCAGTCAAAAGTTTGGACACCTACTCTACTCATTCAAGGGTTTTTATTTATTTTTACTATTTTCTACATTGTAGAATAATAGCAAAGACATCAAAACTATGAAATAACACATATGGAATCATGTAGTAACCAAACAATTGTTAAACAAATCAAAATATATTTGAGATTCTTCAATGTAGCCACCCGTTGCCTTGATGACAGCTTTGCACAATTTTTGGCATTCTCTCAACCAGCTTCACCTGGAATGTTTTGCCAGCAATCTTAAAGGAGTTCCCACATATGCTAAGTACTTTTAGGCTGCATTTCTTTCACTTTGCGGTCCAACGAGGTCCAACTCATCCAAAACCATCTCAATTGGATTGAGGTCGGGTGATTGAGGCCAGGTCATCTGATGCAGCACTCCATCACTCTCCTTCTTGGTCAAATAGCCCTTACATAGCCTGGAGATGTGTTGAGTCATTGTCCTGTTGATAAACAAACGATAGTCCAACTCAGCGCAAACCAGATGGGATGGAGTATCGCTGCAGAATGCTGTGGTAGCCATGCTGGTCAAGTGTGCCTTGAATTCTAAATAAATCACTGAGTCTCACCAGCAAAGCACCATCACCTCCATTTCTCACGGTAGGAACATACACATGTGGAGATCATCTGTTCACCTAATCTGCGTCTCACAAAGACATGGCGGTTAGAACCAAAAATCTCAAATATAGACTCATCAGACCAAAGGACAGATTTCCACCGGTCTTTGACCATTGCTCGTGTTTCTTGACCCAAGAAAGTCTCTTCTTCTTATTGGTGTCCTTCAGTAGTGGTTTCTTTGAAGCAAATCGAAAGTCTCCTCTGAAGAGTTGATGTTGTGATATGTCTGTTATTTGAACTCTGTGAAACATTTATTTGGGCTGCAATTTCTGAGGATGGTAACTGTAATGAACCTATCCTCTGCAGCAGAGGTATCTCTGGGTCTTCCTTTCCTATGGTGGTCCTCATGAGAGCCAGTTTCATCATAGCGCTTGATGGTTTTTGCGACTGCACTTGAAATGTTCCGTATTGACTGACCTTCATCTCTTAAAGTAATGGTGGACTGTCGTTTCTCTTTGCTTATTTGAGCTGTTCTTGCCATAATATGAACTTAGCCCTATTTGGTAAAATACCATCTTCTGTATACCACCCCTACCTTGTCAAAACACAACTGATTGGCTCAAGTGCATTAAGAATGAAAGAAATTCCACAAATTCAGTTTTAACAAGGCACACCTGTTAATTAAATAGCATTCCAGGTGACTACCTCATTACGCTGATTGAGAGGAATGCCAAGCGTGTGCAAACCTGTCATCAAGGAAAAGGGTGGCTACTTTGAAGAATCTCAAATATAAAATATATTTTGATATGTTTACAATTTTTTGATTACTATGATTCCATGTGTTATTTCATAGTTATTTTTTTCAATTTAAAGTTTAAAGTTTTCTTGTTTTTCAATCAACCAACAAAACACATTCCACATTCACAGATGTGACAGGCATTAAAAAAAGAAAAAGTAAAAAAATAATAATACATTTGAAAAAATAAAAAATACAATTAAAATGAATGATAAAGTCAAATAAAAGCATTTATTTTTCTTAATCTATTTATTTTCCTTGGTGCATATATATATATATATATATATATATACATACGTACATACATACACACATATACATACATATATACACACACACACATAAGCACACGTACTCAAAAACTAAATTAAAATAAAAACACACAAAAAAACATATAACACTTGCAGCAGCACTATCAAGGTTCTTATCAGCTATTTCAAGCATTCGCTGAGACGACGGGCCAATAATTCGTTTGTAGGTTTTACAGTACCTTACACAACATGTATCTGCGCATTTCCCTAGTCACCCCGTTCACTCTGTCCAGTTTGAAATATAGTTGAATAGTGGAGACCAGAGTCTATCAAACTTGGGCTGTCTCTTGTGGAGGTCATAAGTGAGCTTTTCAAGAGGAAGAAAGTCAACAATCTGGTCAATCCACATTTTAAATGTAGGAGGGGTATTAGAGGCCCACAATAGAAGAATACATTTCTTAGGAAAGTATGTAATAGTCATAAGCAAATTTTCTCTGTCAGGAAAAAGAACAAAGTCCTGCTGGGCATTAAGAAGATAGATACACGGGGTCATATCAAACTGTACCTCTATTTTCTGTGCAGCAGTATGTACAGATTGCCAGAATCTGGCAATCTCCCTACAGCTCCAAAATACATGCATATAGGTTCCACTTTCAGAGGTACATCTTTTACAGTTAGGAGACATATCTGTTTTCATTCTATGGAGTCTCAAAGGAGTATAATAAAATTTGTACAAAAATTTGTAATTCGATTCTTTCATTTTTATACTGGTAGAGGAGCAGTATACCCTGTCGCAAACCTCCGCCCATAACTCATCACTGATAGTCAGACCAAGGTCATTTTCCCAGATTATTTTCAAAGGAGTAAAGGAGGAGCTTCCTTTCTCAGAAAGGAGTCTATAGATGTAAGATATTTGGCCTTTAATGGATTGTGCTGTGACAAGAAGGGTTTCAACTTCATTCAACTGAGTTGTAAACCTCCTCTTGGAGGTAAATGAGGAAATTACATGTCTAATTTGAAGATATTTTTAAAAAATGAGATCTTGGCACATCGAATTCACTGCAGAGCTCTTGAAAGGATTTCAGTGTAGTGGTTTTCTGATAAAATAGGTCTGAAAAGGTCCTGATTCCTAGAGTATGCCAAATATTAAAGTTGGCATCCCTCAGGGCTTTTGGAAAGTCTGGGTTGCCTACTATAGGCAAGTGAGAACATATTTGGGAGGAAATGCCCAGGTATTTCTTAGTCCCTCCACGCTAGTAGGGTGCTGTAAATCACAAAGGTTTTGGCTATGTTGCCCACTTCACTAAAGTTATTAATGAATATAATTGAGCTTAAGGGCAATGAACCACAGGATTGGGCTTCTATCTGAATCCACGTTGACTCTTGTCTGTTTGTGATCCATGTTAGCATGTTGTGGATTTGGGCAGACCAGTAGTACAATTGAAGGGAGGGAAGGGCAAGACCACCCTTAGATTCAGGTTTTGATAGAGTGGAAAACTTGATCCTAGGTTTTTTATTGCCCCATATAAATTTGGTGATGCTTTGGTTAATTGTTTTGAAGAAGGAAACTGGGAGATAGCATGGGAGCATCTGAAATAAGTAGTTCAGTCTAGGGAGGACGTTCATACGGATTACATTAATTCTTCCTACTAAGCTAATTGGGAGGGAGATCCAGGTTTGGAGATCGTTCTTGATTCGATCCAGGAGTGGAAGATAATTTTCCTTAAAAAGGCTATTCAGATCTGGTGTTATGAAGATCCCGAGGTATTGAAACCCCTGTGTTTTCCATTGGAAAGGACAAAGTGTCTTCATAGAGCTGGTGAGTGTAATATTGAGAGGGCAGACAGTGGACTTGTTAAAATTGATCTTATAACCTGAAAACTTGTCATACTGAGCAATTGTGTCTAAAATGAGAGGGAGGGATTTCTCAGGGTTGGATATGTAGAGCAAGACATCATCCGCATAAAGCGTAATCTTGTGCTGCAGGCCGCCTGCAGAAACACCCATAATACTTGAATTGCTCCTTATCAGCTCTGCCAGAGGCTCCGCCCCCAACAAGTAGAGCAGCGGGGACAGCGAGCACCCTTGTCTTGTGCCCCGTTCCAGAGGGAATCTGTCAGAGTTCAGTCCATTAGTAGTCACCATGGCATTTGGATGAGAGTATAGTGACTTAATCCATTTAATAAAATTTGGGCCCATATTGAACTGAAAACAGAAAGCTCCACTCCATCCTGTCAAACGCCTTCTTAGCATCCAGTGAAGCCAGCAGGACAGGGGTCTTCTGTGCGTTTACTTGATCAATAATATCAAAAAGACGGCGAATGTTATCAGAATAGTATCTGTCTCTAATAAATCCAGTTTGGTTCGCTTTTATTATTTTGGGAAGAAGAGTGTTTAGTCTTTTGGCGAGCAATTTGGTAATTATTTTATAGTCGAAATCCAACAAGCTTATGGGCCGGAAGGACGAGCAGGATAGGGTGTACTTGTCCTTTTTTAGCAACACTGTAATGCGAGCTGTGTGCATTGAGTCTGGGAGAACTCCGTTTTTGCAAAAATCCTCCAGCATTGGCATGAAGATAGGGCTGAGCTGGGGCCAAAAAGCTTTGTAGAACTCTGGGGAATCCATCTGGGCCTGGGGACTTATTAGGTGGCATGGAGGTAATTGCCTCCAGGATCTCCTCAGGAGTGAAGGGGGAGTTGAGATCTTCTTGGTCGGTCTCTGATAGTTTAGGTAGCGAGATTCCCTCTAGGAAAGAGTGGAGTTCTGCCTCTGTGTGTTTTCTCTCAGAGGTATATAGTTTGCAGTAAAAATCATGAAAAGTTAAATTGATCTTTTTTGGGTCATATGTGACCTCATCCTCTGCTGTTCGGATAGCCATGATTGTACGCTCTGACTGCTCCTTTTTTAATTGGTAAGCAAGCAATCTACTGGGCCTATTGCTATACTCATGGTATTTCTGTTTAGTAAAGAACTTTTTTTTAATCTCCCGAGTGTAGTCCAAATTCAGTTTGGCTTTGGCTGCTTTAAGATGACTCCAGAGGTGCTGTCTGGGGATTGTTTATGTATTTTTCACAGCATTCCAGCTCCCTCTCAAGATCTAGCCTGTGTGCTTCCATTGCTTTTTTCTTAGAGGAAGCATATGCAATTAGATGGCTCCTTAGTGTGGCTTTAGCAGCGTCCCATATTGTGCCCGGAGAAACAGGAGAATCTTTGTTGTCTTGTGTGTAGTTGTCTATCCATGTAGTTACCAATGTATGGAACGCTTCGTTTGATAGCATGGAGGTGTTGAATTTCCAGCTCTTTGACCTCGGGATGTTTTTGCAGAGGAGGTGGACAAAGGCGTGATCTGAAAGTGCTATGGGTCCGATTGTACAAGTGGCTGAATTTATGAAACTCTTTGGGATAAAAATGTAATCTATACGGGAGTAGGTGTTATGGACATTAGAGTAGTATGTATAGTCCATAGATGAGCTATTAGTCTCTCTCCAGATATCTATCAGTCCCATCTCTTTAGTAAGAGAGTTCAACATCTTTGCAGATCTAGGATTTGTGGTGGGGACTTGAGATGATTTGTCTAAGGTTGGGTTAAGGGTACAATTAAAATCTCTGGCCACCACACCAAAGGAGACACAATGCTCATTGAACAGGGTTATAATTTTTGACATGAAGGCAGGAGTATCTGTGTTAGGGGCGTATATGTTTAATATAGTAATTGGTTGACCATATAGTGACCCAGTTATCAAAATAAATCTCCCCTCCGGATCAGATATGTTTTTGTCAATTATGAATGGAACATTTTTATGGATACGTATGGCTGTACCTCTACTGTTTGATTTGAAAGATGAGAAATACACCTGTCCCACCCAAGCTCTGCGGAGTTTGGCATGTTCAGCATCACAGAGGTGTGTCTCTTGTAATAGCGCAATGTCTGCTTTTTCCTTTTTTATAGCACCTAGCATCTTTTTTCGTTTTATTGCATGCCCTAGACCATGGCAGTTCCATGTCAATAGATTTAAGGTACTAGTCATCGTCATCGAGCAGTAATCGAACTTTAGTGCAAGTCATCGCTGGGTAAAAGTGGATAGTAATTACAGCTGCGTTCACATAAAAGGATGGTGTACATAAAATAATAATCTCTGAACCCCCCCAGCCGAGTTCCCAAACAACTCGACACATCCCGTTGGATCTATTACCCCCCAGCCGAGTTCCCAAACAACTCGACACATCCCGTTGGATCTATTACACCCCCCGCTCAGTCTCAATTCTGTGTTCCGAATAAAACAAAAACCGGGAACAGTTAGCAACGCACAACGTCTCCCTCTCCCCACCAAAGAAATGCCTCATCCTCTCCACCCCGCATTGAGTAAATAACACAGTTGCCCTCGTCCAGACCACAGTAAAAGAGGGGAGAAAAATAAAATCAATAGCCCAGCCTACATATACCTCCCCCAAGGGACAT
Source organism: Oncorhynchus tshawytscha (assembly GCF_018296145.1). Taxonomy (NCBI): domain Eukaryota; kingdom Metazoa; phylum Chordata; class Actinopteri; order Salmoniformes; family Salmonidae; genus Oncorhynchus; species Oncorhynchus tshawytscha. The sequence continues at coordinate 39,668,644 of NC_056432.1, forward strand.
AGGGAACCCCAAGTAATAATAGCAACAACAACAAAAACAGGGAAATAAAAGTAGGCTGAAACATTAGTAGGCCTAGGTTAGACTATACAGCCCATCCCTCTCAGTTAAAGGAAAATAAATCTAAATTGGACGGCTATAATGACATTTAGGGGGTGGGTCTCTGGATATCGGCTATATGTCGTCTTACCTCCTTTAGTAATGGCATTAATCACATTTAGTCATTGGTCTGTTTCTCATTGGCCAGGATTGTCTTTCAAAAAACGTTTTGCCTCTTCGGGAGTTTTGAAGTGTCGCAAGGCTCCTTGGTGAAGAATCCTGAGCTCGTTTGGGTATTTGAATCCCCTGAAGATGCCTCGGTCAATGGAGTATTTCTTCACTTCGTCAAATTCTCGGCGTATTCCAGCTGACAGGTCCTGGTGTAAAGCGAGTTTGGCGTTTCCCACTGTGATGGTGTTGTTTTTCGCCGCATGTAGGACTCGTTCCTTGTCTGTGAATCTCAGGAAACGTATGGTGATTGGGCGCGGTGGTTGTCTGGCTGCTGGTGGGGGCCTCAGTGCTCGGTGAGCTCTCTCTCTCTCGAGTTCTATGGGCCTGTCGGTGGACATGTGGAGCCACTCGGGAAGTTTGTCTTGCAGGTAGCAGATCAGTGGCATGTTTCCCTCTTCTTTTTCGCCCAGATTGAATAGAACACAATTATTCCTTCGCCCCCTGTTTTCCAGGTCCTCTGTTTTCTCTTCCAGATGCTCAATTTTCTTTTTAGCATATGCTATTGTTTCCATGGCATCTGTCAATAAGTTTTCCATGGATAGGATTCGCCCCTCTGCCTCGTCCAGGCGCCCCGCGTTTATGGTTATCTTATTGTTGATGTCAGGCAAAGCGTTTTCCAGGATTGTCACCTTGCCCCCTATCGCACTGAGCTGAGGGTTAATGGCATCTAATTTAGTGTTTAGTTCTGTACTTTGGGATCTCAACTCAGAAAGGATGTCTTCGACAGAGTGCGTGGTTGGCATTCGTTGTGCCTCGTGGGGGAGCGGGTTCTCTTGCTCCTGGCTAATGGTGCTAGTTTTTTCTGAAGCTAGCTTCTTCTTGGAGGCTTTTTCCGTCGCTAATACTCGAGTCCGGGTAAAAATGTCACCTGTAGTGTTGCCTTTTGTAGCCGCCATGACTTTTTCTTACTAAAGCTAAATGAGTTTGAACTTGGAGTGGAGGTAAGATTAGGAATTGGAAACTACTTGTGCGGAGCTCTTAGTTCATGCGGCCATCTCGTCCAAGGGTCACGTGATCCCTATTTCATAGTTTTGATGTCTTTACTATTATTCTACAATGTAGAAAATAGTACACATAAAGAAATACCCTTGAATGAGTAGATGTGTCTAAACCTTTGACTGGTACTGTATACTTTAACAGCCATAGTAAGTTCTCTTAAAGCAAAGAGTATTTTGTATGGAGTGATTTGAGTGCCAACAGAAACTGTATTTGTAATCAATATCTTTGAATTTTTATGCACAAATTGATTCATTGAATTCATAAATGTAACTTGTATTTCATGATTTGAAACTAAATTGAATGGATATTGCATTCAATTTAAATGTATCCGTTTCATTGTGATAAATATCGAATCAAATGTAATTGGTTGTGTACACATATTTTGCAGATGTTATTGAGGGTGTAGCGAAATCCTTATTGTTCCTAGCTCCGACAGTGTTTTCTGGGCAGAGGTCCTGAGTTCGAGTCTCCATATGAGCTGAAATGGGGGGAAGCGGTATTTAGTATTTATTAGGATTCTCAATAGCCAATGCAGCAGCAGCTACTCTCCCTGGGGTCCAAACAGGATTAAAACAATTACATCACAACAAAACAACGGCCTTTATCAAAAACACAACAATATATCGGACAAGATATTACATATTTACTCTATTACACATTTACAATATACAATTTATTTGTAATACTTACACTTATTTATACTACAATATTGTAATGTTTGTGTGTTAGGGTGTGTGTTTCAACACAGTGAGGTGTTGTTTTTTTATATCTGATTTCACTGCTGGCTTGAGTTACTTGATGTGGAAGTGAGTTCCATGTAGTCATGGCTCAATGTAATACTGTGTGTTTCCAAGTGTCTGCTCTGGTGGCATGTCTTGTGGGGTATGTATGGGTGTCTGAGCTAGGGTTGAATGGCAGGAACCCGGTTACTGAGATTTACCACCCAAAACCACTACCTTTTCCCAGGATAAATAACTGCGAGAAACCGGTAAATTATAATTAATTGAAGAGCATGGTGTGAAATGGAACTGTTAAATGATATGAGATGTCTAAATCTGGCATCAACGCTCAGGGTGGGGACAGACTGCCCATCTCAGTATGGAGCACAGTTCACAATGCATGTAGACCAACCATCTCACCATGGTAACTTATTTTCGTAGCATAGGCTGTACTACAGTCATATAAAGGCCGAATGTGTCTTAATTTACCCATCTCCGTCTGGCTTTTGGGGGTCACCTTATTTTGTAATTTTAAAGATTTTTAAAAATGTTTTATTGCAGCTGCAGAGTTTTAAAACAGCTTATCACTCGAATATTGTCGGTGCACGCATGAGCGCACTCTCGCAGTCTTTCTCTCTCTCCACCAATTCAATTCAAATTGCATACAAAATACATCATCCTGTTCTAGATTGATACTTTATTTAGCCCGATAGATGTCCTAGCCTACCTCTTTCAGGTAATAGTCAATGCAATATTATCCTTATATTTAGCTATTTAATAATGGGTTATGTATAATAAGCTTCTAATTTATAGCCTTTGTCTCTTGCGCAATATGCACGCACCTGTGCTCTGCTGGCCTCAAACTTTCCTGAGCTCTTGGAGTCCCATGCTGGAAAAGCAAGACTAGAATAGCTTGCTGGATATTTTTTGTTGTGCATTTCTTATACCAATAGATTATTTGAAGAGGGATGCCCTTGTTTGCTGAATGTTAAATACAGCAGCCAATAGAACTCACGGGTAGTTTGAAAGAAGAGCGAATGCGCGATGGCGGTAGGCTATAGCAGTTATTCATTCACACCCATAACCTTTCAACCTTTGTGAAGAGAAGAAAGCCTCTGCATCTAATTCTAGTCCTTTATTATTCAACGATGTCATTAGAATGATGACGATAAGGACAACTGAAATGATTTAATTTAACTGTTGAAAGCAAGGAAGAAATTTAAGTAACAATCGAGAAAGAAAAAAGAGGTAGTCTAATAACATTAGGGGAAATGTACAGTGCATTCGGAAAGTATTCAGCCCCCTTCACTTTTTCCACATTTTGTTACGCAACAGCCTTATTCTAAAATGGATTTAAAAAGAAAATCCCCTCAACCTACAATACCCCATAATGACAAAGCAAAAACACATTTTCAGAAATGTTTGAATGTTTTTTTTTTAACTGAAAAAAAAGTACCTTATTTACTTACATAAGTATACAGACCCTTTCCTATGAGACTCGAAATTGAGCTCAGGTGCATCCTGTTTCCATTGATCATCCTTGAGATGTTTCTACAACATGATTGGAGTCCACCTGTGGTAAATTCAATTGATTGGACATGATTTGGAAGGGCACACACCTGACTATATAAGGTCCCACAGTTGACAGTGCATTTCAGAGGGAAAAAAAACAGCCTTGATGTCAAATGAATTGTCCATAGAGCTCCGTAGATTGTGTTGGGGCACAGATCTGGTGAGGGTACCAAACAATTTCTGCAGCATTGAAGGTCCCCAAGAACACAGTGGCCTCCATTCTTAAATGGAAGAAGTTTGGAACCACCAAGACTCTTCCTAGAGCTGGCTGCCCGACCAAACTGAGCAATTGGGGGAGAAAAACCTTGGTCGGAGAGGTGACCAAGAACTCGATGGTCACTCTGACAGAGCTCCAGAGTTCCACTGTGGAGATGGGAGAACCTTCCAGAAGGACAACCATCTCTGCAGCACTCTACCAATCTGGCCTTTATGCTAGAATGGCCAGAAGGAAGCCACTCCGGCCTGCTTGGAGTTTGCCAAAAGGCACCTAAAGGACTCTCTCAGACGATGAGAAACAAGATTCTCTGGTCTGATGAACCCAAGATTGATTGACGCGTCGCGTCTGGAGGAAACCTGGCACCATCCCTACGGCGAAGCATGGTGGTGGCAGCATCATACTGTGGGGATGTGTTTCAGCGGCAGGGACTGGGAGACTAGTCAGGATTGAGGGAAAGATGAACGGAGCCAAGAACAGAGAGATCCTTGATGAAAACCTGCTCCAGAGCGCTCAGGACCTCAAGACTGGGACGAAGGTTCACCTTCCAACAGAACAACGACCCTAAGCACATGGCCAAGACAACGCAGGAGGGGTTCAATCCCTTTGTTATCCTGGCGGGCTGTATCACCGCCTGGTATGGCAACTGCACCGCCCTCAACCGTAAGGCTCTCCAGAGGGTAGTGAGGTCTGCACAACGCATCACCGGGGGCAAACTACCTGCCCTCCAGGACACCTACACCACCCGATGCTACAGGAAGGCCATAAAGATCATCAAGGACATCAACCACCCGAGCCACTGCCTGTTCACCCCGCTGTCATCCAGAAGGCGAGGTCAGTACAGGTGCATCAAAGCTGGGACCGAGAGACTGAAAAACAGCTTCTATCTCAAGGCCATCAGACTGTTAAACAGCCACCACTAACATTGATGGCTACTGCCAACACACTGTCAATGACACTGACTCTACTCCAGCCACTTTAATCATGGGAATTGATGGGAAATTATGTAAATATATCACTAGCCACTTTAAACAATGCTACCTTATATAATGTTACTTACCCTACATTGTTCATCTCATATGCAACGTTGATACTGTACTCTATATCATCGACTGCATCCTTATGTAATACATGTATCACTAGCCTTTAACTATGCCACTTGGTTTACATACTTATCTCATATGTATATACTGTACTCGATATCATCTACTGTATCTTGCCTATGCTGCTCTGTACCATCACTCATTCATATCCTTATGTACATATTCTTTATCCCCTTACACTGTGTATAAGACAGTAGTTTTTTTTTTTGGAATTGTTAGTTAGTTGCTCGTTATTACTGCATTGTCGGAACTAGAAGCACAAGCATTTCGCTACACTCGCATTAACATCTGCTAACCATGTGTATGTGACAAATAAAATTTGATTTGATTTGATTTGATTTATGGCAAGCCTAAATAAGTTCAGGATTAAAAATGTCTTACGTCACCATAATAAGTTGCATGGGTTCACTCTGTGTGCAATAATAGTGTTTAACATGATTTTTGAATGACTACCTCATCTCTACCCCACACATACAATTATCTGTAAGGTTTCTCAGTCGAGCATTGAATTTCAAACACAGATTGAACCATGAAGGACAGGGAGGTTTTCCAATGCCTCGCAATACAGAGTTTAATGTCTGTGATAGGAGAAAACTGAGGATGGATCAACAACATTGTAATTACTCCACATTACTAACCTAATTGATAGAGTGAAAATATGGGAGCCTGTACAGAATAAAAATATAAAGACACTAAAGTAATACTGCAAAAAATGTGGCAAAGCAATTCACTTTTTGTCCTGAATACAACGTGTTATGTTCGGGGCAAATCCAATACAACACTCTCCTGAGTACCACTCTCCATCTTTCAAACATAGTTGTGGCTGAATCATGTTATGGGTATGCTTGTAATCGGTAAGGACTGGGGAGTTTTTCAGGATAAAAAAAGAAACGTAATGGAGCTAAGCACAGGCAAAATCCTAGAGGAAAACCTGGTTCAGTCTGCTTTCCACCAGACACTGGGAGATGAATTCACCTTTCAGCAGGACAATAACCTAAAACACAAGAAATATACACTGGAGTTACTTACAAAGAAGACAGTGAATCTTCCTGAGTGGCAGAGTTACAGTTTTGACAAATCTATCCTGAAAATCTATCGTAAGACCTGAAAATGGTTGACAGATCTTGAAGAATTAAAAAAAAGATCAATGGGCAAATATTGCACAATCCAGGTGTAGAAAGTTCTTAGGGACTTACCCAGAAAGACTTACAGCTGTAATCACTGCCAAAGGTGCTTCTACAAAGTATTGACTCAGGGGAGTGAATACATATGTAAATGAGATATTTCTGTATTTAATTTTCGATAAATTTGCAAAAATGTCTAAAAACATGTTTACACTTTGTCATTCTGGGGTATTGTGTCTAGATGAGTCAGAGAAAATATAAATTTAATCAATTTTGAATTCAGGCTGTAACACAACATCTGTAATAAGTCAAGGGGTATGAATATTTTCTGAAGGCACTGTAACTCAATGCTAGTCAGCCTGCAAACTAAACACTTCTAATATAAATACAAAAAATGTGTATAACTAACCGAAGATAGACGACAGCCTGTCCTTTCCAATGGGAACAAATGAGTCATAGTGGGCAGAACAAGCAATAATGGGGTGGGCCAAGCATGAGCTAGCGAGATGCTATTGACACGTTCTAGCATTACTTAGCATATTTCCATTAGGGAACACCTACTCTGTGACGTGCACGTGTGCAATAACTCAATTAGCCTTTGCACTCCTAAACAACACCGTTTTTGGAAATGTCTACAAAACTTAGTCCACTCTGTTCTTAACCGATTCTAGTTTTGGTAACAGAAAACTGTATTGCGATCAAATGTTTTCATCGATGAGAGAATTTGCAGAATGTCTGCCAACATCCATCTTCAACAACTGCCGACCACTGGACTTCCTCTAACTACCATATCAATACCATATTATGTCCCGTGTGGCTCAGTTGGTAGAGCATGGTGCTTACAATGCCAGGGTTGGGGGTTCGATTCCCACGGGGGACAAGTACGCAAAAAAAATTGTATGAAAATGTAACCTACTGTAAGTCGCTTTGGATAAGAGTGACTAAAATGTCATGTAAATAAGTGGAAACGCCAAATGGATGCTTCACATTTATACATCTGGTGAAATATTTGTCTCATTGTAATAACTGTGATAAATATGATTGGTGACAATTTGTGGGCTTGCCTCAGCTCAATTAAAAACATTTGTAGCCTACCATAGTCATTTCTTTAATATATTGAATGAGTGAATTATTTAAAAAAGGCATAAAACTTATTTGGTTGTAATGTTTCACATCAAGGGTGGTCCATCCTCCAGGAGAGCTACTGGGTGTGCAGGCTTTTATTCCTAACCCCTCTAACAAACCACAATTTAGAAATGAGCTGCTCAATCGAACCTCGATAAACTGACTGATGTGTTTGAGCAGGGCTTGATTAGAAGCCTGCACACCCAGTATCTCTCCAGACTGAGGGTTGACCACATGTGTTTTACACAGTTGCCTAACAGGTATTCTACTTTGGGAGGTTAAGTGTCTTGCTCAATGACAGGGGATGGAACATGGGATCTGAGAGCAGTCTTCCAGTGTTGAGACACCACCAATTGTTGGTCATGGAAATTTGGTGAAAAGTCATGAAATTCCATCTGTCAAAATGTGTATGAACCCTGAACCAAGCTGCGTGTCGTCCTTTACATTAACTTCCTGATCTCCTAATGGTCAATTCAAGATCGGTACAATGTGAAACATAGTTTTCTTTACCCCATGTCATTATAATCACACGTAATAATCATTAATCTGAATGATAGGATGGCCGTAATATGCTTGTAGCCTCCTCGACAGTGTTGATGAAATACGAACGCTATAGGTGGTTTGGAAAAATTACAAGCTCGCAACACACGTTCTTCATTGTAACCACATGTAACAAATAATTGAGGTCTGGTTCGAACTTTAGCAAACACACTGGCATGAAAACAGCCACATAACATTGTCAAATTTGTTCACTTGGCCTATCTTACTTCCTCATCTCTTTCCCTCTGTCTATTTTCTCCTTTCTGCACTCTGGTCAAAAATGGTGCGAGCCCTAGCAAAGTCAATTTCGGGACTCTGGTGCCCCCATTTAAATTCTCATTAGAACCTCTTGGTGATCAATGCCAATGTGGGAGAATTTCTTGAGTTAGAATTCAGCGGGAACACTGGACACAAGGAGGACCTCAGCAAGGGCCGCTAGCTGAGTGTGTGCTGGGAACACGTCACAAATTCCACTGACAGAGACTCCCGTCACATAGCCTACATCCTCCCTGCAGACAGTCAGAGAGAGAGCAAGTGGTTTGGAGGATTGAGGAGATGTTTCGGATAATCAAGTCTTTAAAAAAAAAATATATATATATATTTAAAAAAATGGAACTTAAAATGTAATTGTCAATACACCTGCATTTTCAGAATGCAACACCCAAAACATTTTGCGCTAATAAATGTTTTGTGAAAAATTATGAATTTTGGGTTAATGCAACCCCTGGAACTTTAGGTAAGTGGGCTAACAGTCTTGTGACATTAAAGAGACCTGGTTTGAACCCAGTCAGTCACCAGAGCAAAATTAAATAGGGAGGGGTAATGCTATCCGTAGAAGGGCTATGACAGGGCTATTAAACTATGCTGAACAACAATATAAATGCAACATGTAATGTCGGTCCCATGTTTCATGAGCTGAAATAAAAGATCCCCAAAAATATTCCAGATGCACAAGAAGCTTATTTCTCTATTTTGTGCACAAATTTGTTTATATCCCTGTTAGTGAGTATTTCTCCTTTGCCAAGATAATCCATCCACTTCACAGGTGGTATATCACTACATGATCATTACACAGGTACACCTTGTGCTGGGGACAATAAAAGGCCACTTTAAAATGTGCAGTTTTGTCACACAACACAATGCCACAGATGTCTCAAGTTTTCAGGGAACATGCAATTGGCATGCTGACTGCAGGAATGTCTACCAGGGCTGTTGCCAGAGAATTGAATATTAATATCTTTACCATAAGCCGCCTCCAACATCGTTTTAGAGAATTTGGCACTTCGTCCAACCGGCCTCACAGTACGTCCAACCACAGACCATGTGTAACCATGCCAGCCCAGGACCTTCACATCCGGCTTCTTCACCTGCAGGTTCATCTGAAACCAGCCACCCGGACAGCTGATGAAACTAAGGAGTATTTCTGTCTGTAATAAAGCCCTTTTGTGGGGAAAAACCAAGTGTGGCTACGGCCAGCGCAGTCGTGAAATCAGTAGATTAGGGCCTAATGAATTTATTTAAATTGACTGATTTCCTTACATGAACTGTAACGCAGTAAAATCGTTGAAATTGTTACATGTTGCATTTATATTTTTGTTCAGTATATTTTGCTATGGGGGGCAAATTGCTGGGTTTTTCACACTACCTTCTGCACGTCCTGTGAGCATCATAGAGGGGAACAGAAGGCACGATCATGTTTCAGAGATTCTTAGCTTTCAGGAATGGTGTCATAACTTCTAGCCCAAACGGTTCAAATGCTAGAACAAAATTCAGGAAGCAAAATAAATTCAACATTGGCTTCAGAAACCGCCAGAACCCTGTTTAACACAGCGAGTGTTTGATTCTTTCTGTTCTCTTCTAGCATTCCTTGCTGGCAAAGTACCAGGATGTTTTTGAATCTGAATTTAGAGAACTGAATTTCAAAACTTCAGCTGAATGCATCTGAGAAGTTTAAAAGTGAGGTTACAAGTTTATCAACTTTCAAAGCAGAATTACTTTCCAAATTGTTTCTCAACTGTAGTGTATGATACACCATTTTCTCTACTTTTATCCAATGTAAAAAAATACAATTGCAAATTTTGCTGGATAAGATCGAATTGAGCCGGTCGGTCATATAATATATGTAACTTTGGTAAACTTCAAATGATAGTTTGTAAACTTGATACACAGACAATGAATGCAATATTTACCATATTGAAACTACGTATACAGTACCAGTCAAAAGTTTGGACACACCTACTCATTCCAGGGTTTTTCTGAATTTTTTTACTGTTTTCTACATAGTAGAATAATAGTGAAGACATCAAAACTATGAAATAACACATGGAATCATGTAGTAACCAAAAACGTGTTAAACAAATCAAATTATATAAGATACTCTTCAAAGTAGCCACCCTTTGCCTTGATGACAGCTTTGCATGCTCTTGGCATTCTCTCAACCAGCTTCATGAGGTAGTAACCTGGAATGCATTTCAATTAACAGGTGTGCCTTGTTAAAACTGAATTTGTGGCATTTCTTTCCTTCTTAATGCATTTGAGCCAATCAGTTGTGTTGTGACAAGGTAGGGGTGGTATACAGAAGATTTGGTAAAAGACCAAGTCCATATAATGGCAAGAACAGCTCAAATAAGCAAAGAGAAACAACAGTCCGTCATTAATTTAAGAAATGAAGGTCAGTCAATCTGGAAAGTTTCCTCAAATGCAGTCGTAAACCATCAACCACTATGATGAAAATGGCTTTCATGAAGACCACCACAGGAAAGGAAGACCCAGAGTTACCTCTGCTGCAGAGGACAAGTTAATTAGCGTTAACTGCACCTCAGATTGCAGCCCAAATAAATGCTTCACAGACACATTTCAACATCAACTGTTCAGAGGAGACTGCATTAATCAGGCCTTCATGTTTGAATTGCTGCAAAGAAACCACTACTGAATGACACCAATAAGAAGATGAGACTTGCTTGGGCCAAGAAACACGAGCAATGGACATTAGACCAGTGGAAATCTGTCCTTTGGTCTGACGAGTCCAAATGTGAGATTTTTGGTTCCAATCGCCGTGACTTTGTGAGATACAGAGTAGGTGAATGGATGATCTCTGCATGTATGGTTCCCACTGTGAAGCATGGAGGATGCTTTACTGGTGACACTGTCAATGATTTATTTAGAATTCAAGGCACACTTAACCAGCATGGGTACCACAGCATTCTGCAGCGATACGCCATTCCATCTGGTTTGCTCTTAGTCCCACTATCATTGGGTTTTCAACAGGACAATGAACCAAAACACACCTCCAGGCTGTGGAAAGGCTATTTGACCAAGAAGGAGAGTGATGGAGTGCTGCATCAGATGACCCGGCCTCCACAATCACCCGACCGACCTCAACCCAATTGAGATGGTTTGGGATGATTTGGATTGGAAGAGTTTCAGAGAAGCAGCCAACAAGTCCTCAGCATATCTGGGAACTCCTTCAAGACTGTTAGAAAAGCATTTCAGGCGACTACATCATGAAGCTGGTTGAGAGAACGCCAAGAGTGCTCAAAGCTGTCATCGAGGCAAAGGGTGGTTACTTTGAAGAATCTCAAATATAAAACATATTTTAATTTTGTAACACTTTTTTTTGGTTACTACATGATTCCATATGTGTTATTTCATAGTTTTGATGTCTTCACTATTTTTCTACAATGTAGAACATAGTAAAAAATAAAAAACAACTCTGGAATGAGTTTGTGTGTCCAGACTTTTGACTGGTACTGTATTTGAAATATATAATTAGAATTTTCTATTAAATTGAAATGGAATTCAATTTATTCAATTCAGTTTCAAAATCATGAAATATAAGTTCATTTATGAATTCAAATTCAATATCTAAATACAAATTTAAAAAATACTGAATTCAAATATAGTTTCTTTTGGCACTTAAATCGAACAATAACTTTGACTCTTCTAAGCCTATTGAAGTGATTTTTGGTAAAATGTATTTTCAACAGGACTTCTCTTGCCTGTAGTCCATTTCTTCCCAAATAAGAAATGGCTTATTAATGTGTTTGATTGAGTCTCTGGGTTAGTGCAAGCCTTTGTTCCCCAAACCCTAAAACGTGTTTTGAAAAGCAAATGAAATGGCTTCAGCATGAATTTTCAACCCTTAGAATAGATGAAAGGCAGAACTTATATCAGCTCTAGTTACTCCTTCTTTTAACCTGAATGTACAGTGTGTTTTTAGAGACAGAGAAAGAGCGAGAGAAGGAAGAAGAAAGGATTCGAGGGTTTTCAACTTTCACAGAGTTCACACAGATGGCTTACCATAAACAATACTGAACCTTCACATTTTCCAGATTAAATGTGTGTGTGTATTCTTTTGATTAATTTTTCATCTAATAAAATGTCTCGCTAATTAAAACAGTGCTTTTAAAGTAAACTTTTAATTTGCCAGATGTTTTTTGACCTATAAGAGGGGAAGTGGGGTGAGAGGCGTGTGCGTGTGTGTGTGTGGTGAAGGCATGATTTGTTGCCTTACAGTACTTTCTCACATAGCGCACAGCCTTTTTCTTCAGCCACTCATGACTTATAATGTGAGAAAGAGAGTGAGGGAAAGCCCTTGTATGTCTTCAATAGTTTTGTAATCGTTAGAGACAGAAAAGTGGTTGTGTTAGATGGAGAGTGACAGTCACACAGCTGACTAGAACTAGAACCTCCAGTAGAGTCTGACTGGAACCAGAACCAGTAACATCCAGTAGAGTCTGACTGGAACCAGAACCAGAACCACCCAGTAGAGTCTGACTGGAACCAGAACCATTCAGTAGAGTCTGACTGGAACCAGAACCATTCAGTAGAGTCTGTCTGGAACCAGAACCATTCAGTAGAGTCTGACTGGAACCAGATCTAGAATCATTCAGTAGAGTCTGACTGGAACCAGAACTAGAATCATCCAGTAGAGTCTGACTGGAACCAGAACTAGAAGCATTCATCCTTGTGATGCTATGTCTTATGCCGTCTGGCCTGGAATGCAGGCCTGCTTTCTGTTAGCTCTCTTCTCGCTCTTTCTCTCTCCTTCTTTCTCTCTCTCCATGTCTCTGGCGTCGTTGTTGTTGTCTCTGTGTCTGTAAAGGCTCTAGCCACCCAGTCTCTGTGTCTGTATAGGCTCTAGCCACCCAGCCTCTGTGTCTGTAAAGGCTCTAGCCATCCAGTCTCTGTGTCTGTAAAGGCTCTAGCCATCCAGTTTCTGTGTCTGTAAAGGCCCTAGCTAACACTGATCAGCTGCTCGTATGGCTCCAAGGCATCGTCTAAATTAGCGCTTTGAGCCTAATGTATGAAAATCTCTTTGGTTTTTACAAATAAAGTTATTATTATCAACATGTTATTAAATCAGAAACTTTGGGTCGTCTCTGTGTGTGTGAGCCCAGCATTTGGTGCTGTGTGAAGTGGTGAAGGGAAAGGGAGGAGTGGCAGTGCTCTGGAGCCCCAGTGTATCACAACTCTCTCATTATGGGACCCCTCCTCCTTCTCTCCATCTCATCCTTTCTTCTCTGCCTTCCTTCTGCACCAAGCCGGCCAACCCTGTCTCCTCCACATCAGACTGGGTATAGTGTTTGATGGGTGCTGGTGGCTACATAGCTAAGGCTGCATTTACTTTTTTTGATGGAGCCAGCCAAACACATTATATCAGCCAATCATGCCTAGCGGGAAGGTTGTTGTCTTTTTCTGTGGCTAAATCAACTAGGCTCGTAATTTTAACAATTGTATTCGTATTTACAGATGGCATACACTTTTGTTATTAAGCACATGAAAGTTCACATGTTCCAGAAGGCATTTCTGCCCAAAAACGCATTTTTATAAAATAAAAAATAAAAAGATTACGTTCAGTTGTCTCTCCTGTAAAGTAGTGACGCGCAATATACGCCTAGTTTCCTGAATCGAGTCACATATAGTATGAGAGGGATAAAGTAACTATTTGGACAACAAAGTACTATTCCATATCTATTTCACCACCTCCTTATCCTTTCTTCCGCTTACTCTCTATATCCTGCCATCCAGCTAATCTCATTCTCTCTTCATCACTATCCATTAGTGTAGTGGGAGGGTATACGCCATATACCCATTTATTTTTCAGTGGGAATTGAGTATGCTCACTTCTTAATCCCCACTGATACGTATCAAAGTAGTGATAGTGGAGGTATACAGCGTATCACTGAATAGGGCTGATGGAACAGATCGGAATGTTTAGCTTAAAATGTTGATAAACTATTATTTCTGCACATTTTAGGCGCAGCAATGTACGCACGGTGGTAGGCCTACGCGTGAATGATCCTGAATGCAATTTGCGGGAAAACAATGTTCTAAAATGGGGGTGGTTTTATGGACAGAGATGGAAATATCCATTAGAAAGAGGGGCGATTTAAAGATGCAACTATCATGGATTACTAATATGATTAGGATAATGTCTTTTGGCTGCTAGGCAATGAAAGAAAGGTTCATGAAAACCAATAGCCTAGAGCAGGAGAACTCATATGAGGAAGTCTATCAAAATAATTGCCTCCAAAATCCCTTCCTAGGGATTGTGGCTATAGACTACTTTGAAGCAAGGTAAGACATGCCTCAAAATATGAAGTAAAACGTCCAGGTTTCAAACAGAATATAGCGATGCTAATGATAGGCCTGCTCGTCTTCTGGTAGATGGAAAGGCTTTCCCAAAACCCTTCTCTATTAAACTGCCTACCTGTCAGAATGATATCATGATTATTTGCATCAATCAAGTGGCCATTTATTTTGCAATCTCCATCTCATGTGCTACAGAAACAGTGCAAACCAGCCAACAGTTCTAGGTGCCTGCACACTTGAATTAAAGGGTAAAAAAACAAACATTCTTAGATTTTTTTTCCCAGACCTGAAAGTGGTCTCCTGATGTGGTTTAAGCATTGTTGTGGACTTGGAACATACTTTTTTTGTTTGCTTTACTGTAAAAACAAAGTGTGACTTTGAGAGCGAAAACCTGAAAAAATTTAGAAAAATCTGAAACTGCTGAATTTCTGACTCAGTTGACAGCCTCATTTATCTATTTCAATAGTTGGCCTACTATTAGCCTCCTTGCACAGTACCGCTTGGATTGGCCTGATTGTGAAAGACCAATGTGGGATTTATCATTTTAGAGTGTATGTCACTGTTTCTAATATAATTTCTCACACAGGGCACCTTTCTTTCCCCGGGCTGGCTGTTTGGAAAATGTTGGGCAAAATTAGAGTATTCTCACTTCTCCAGACACCACTACATCACTGTCACTATCTGATTTCTCTCTTCTCTCCCTCTCTCTCCTCTCCTTCTCTCCCTTTCTGCTCATCCTCTACCAATTTCACCGTAGGCAGTACTTCAGTCTCTTAGGGGTTTTGGAGAACTCGATCATGACTGTGTAATTGTTAACAGCAGTCAAAACCAGCCCAAGTCCTTGCACTGTTTTTTTCTTTCTTAATTTTAGACTTATGGAGTGATTTCTGTTCGCCAACTGTACGTCCGAGCCCCCAAGACCAGCTTAACTACAGACTTCAAGAGAAAAACAACTCAAACATTTGCCACCCATCCATTTTGTTCCTTCTCCCTCATCGTCCCACATCCGAGAGTCTGACTGGATCCCTTTTCCCTCTCTCTCTTTCTCTCCTTCACCATTCCATTCCTCTGTGCTCCCCACTAACCCCACTCTGCCCAGCCCTGGGTTGTATGTGTGTGAAACCACAGAGCCCACTGACTGACTGGCTGCCTTTCTCTTCAGGGCTCTTAGTCCTTCCCCAGTCTCCTTCCCTTCCTCTCTCTCTCCTTCATCTCACATCTTCTGTTTCCTCTCTTGTCCCACATCTTGTCTCTGATCTCCAGTCTTCTCTACTCACACACGCGCACACACACACACACACACACACACACACACACACACGTTTCTACTAATCTACAGTTGCTACTCACCAGTAGTCCTCGCTCCATAGTGTTTCATCTGGCTCTTTTGCACTTTTGAATGGATTCAAGGCTCCAGTCATGAGGATGTACCGTATAGTAGCTGTGATCAAAGTGAATAGCTGCAGAATGTTCACTCAGTTATTGTTGTCAGGTGAAAAGGTCAAAGGTGAAAGAGAAAAGTGACCTCCACACCACCACCAGCAGCTTTAGCAGCACCCTAACCGAGGCCTGGACTTAGGGCTTACCCTTCCAGCACTACCACATCTGAGAGGGCTTAGCATTAGATCAGTGCATCAGCACAGACTGCCTTACACTGTACAGTTGACAAGGGGCCGTATGTATCAAGCCTCTAGGATCAGGTGCCCCCCTCTCCATGTTGTCTTATTCATTGTGATCTAAATGGCAAAACTGATCCTCCTATTTTGCCCCAGCATTACAGGAAGACTGCTGTGGGGGTCTCTGCTGTGGGGGGCTCCACTGTGTGTCTATGAGACTGTGGCATGATGGCTAAGTCAAACTGGCAACGTGTGTTTGAGACACAACTCAATACACACAACACACACAGTGAACATTTGCGATCTTAGGCTACTTGTTCTGTTTCAATGTATTTTCTCCTGTTTGGTGCCTACTGAAACGGGCCCCCGGTGTTGTTTTCCTGTGTTGTCCAGTGAGGACTAGGTAGGACCTAGAATGGAGGATAGGGCTAGTGTTAGTTATGAGATTATTTTTCACTCTGTGACTCTGATTTATACATGTTTGGTTTATTGGTGTATCGGAGACCCCCTCTGAAATATGCTTGTTAAAACCATGGCCCCCGTAGAAGAATGTTAGTTTCTGAAGTGGCTCATATGTTGTCCATACATGCGCTCTCATGTAGCCACTGGAATGCCTTTCTTGTCCACATGTGGTTGGTATGATATGATACCATATGATCATGCTATGTACTCATTAGCTTTGAAGTTGTAGACACACTCAAACACTATATCAGGTTAGTCATTTATACTGTCATTAGCCCACATGAAAAAAAATACTAGTTTATTATAGAATACTACAGTACTTACTATAGAATTATATAGTAAACTGAAGTATACTGTAGAATGCTACACTACACACTGTAGTATCCCTCGATCACGTGTAGTACTTACTAAATAATGTTGTAGTATACTGTAAAATACTATAGTAAATACTAAAGTATTATCTGCAAAAACACTACACTTTTTTAACTCTAGTAAATACTACAGTATTTAATTGGCATGTATCCTGCCCATTCCCCTCCCCATATTGCAATTTGTGCCATAAGTGAGAAACCTACATGCCAAGTATAGACCATATTGTTTTCCCTACAGGTTATAGAACAGAGCAGAAGCTCTGAACTATGCATTCAGACCCCTGTCCTACCTACCTATATTATGGAACATTTAGTAGGTTTCCTAAACATTTAGTAGGTAAAATACTAAAGTAATTTCTGCAAAAACACCACAGTAAATACCACAGTATACTACAATCCGCAAAAACACTGCATTAATAACTATAGTATATAATAGTTTTTATTTTACTACAGTATTTATACTATACTTAACTAAATACTACAGTATACTACAGTGAATACCACAGTAAAGTCGATTTAAAAAACCCACAGTGAATACTTTAGAATGTATACGATAGTATACTGTAGTATTTTTTTCATGTGGGAGCCTACTGAACATTTTCTTTCCTCCCAGAATGTGTTATGTCAGCTTGCTACAGAAGAAGAGGACAGTGCAACACATATGTTAGTGAAACATATGGGCCTGCCACCAAAGGAATACAATGTAAAGGTTCTAAGAAAGGTATGAATGCTTGTTGATGTTCTTTCACATTTAATGAAGGATCTTATTTAAAAGGTCATATATTTCATAATATTTATTTACATGACTGTAAAGTGCGCCCGCATATGTGTCTATGCATGTGTGTGTGTGTCTGTATGTACTGTAACTTGTCCTTCTGGCTGGTCAGATGGTGTGGTTGCTAGTGGAGGAGGTTGGGGAGAGCTGCAGCAGTTTGGCTGACCCTAACCAGAGGTACTGCGTCTGTTCCTCTTACTCTCCACCACATGCACTGTCCCAACTCTAGCTCTGTTCCGTTCCCCTGATGTGACCTCATTTCCCCCAGGTGTTCGTGTGACAGTGTTCTTGCTGCATCAGTGGCATGTCTCCCCCTGGTCACATGTCCTGAGACTGCTCCTCTCATTGGTGCGTTGCTGCAGCGGCCGGTGACCTGCGATAAGACAGCCCTCAGCCAGGACTTCCTGGATGCTGTAAGCTCCGCCTATTCCAGGTAAGGACCGAGGGTGGGAAAACATTCTCCAGCGGCTTAAACCCTCAGTGTTTGGAGCTCTGAAGGAACCAGAGAGCTGGAAGTGTAGAAAACAAGAATGCTAGTGAACACAAACCCATCATGCAGTAGTCTCTCTAGACAGACTGGTTGCTTCCGGCAATGTACCAATGCTCCAGATTACACCTCTGTAGAAGTTCCGGCGTTAGTTGAGACAAGAGAGGACAAGTCGGAAATGGGGAGCGCGTCACCGGTAAGGTCACTGCCGTATGCGCTTGTTTGCCTAGCTAACCATGAGCACAATTCCCGCCCGCTTTTTATGCCCCGCCTACCCAAACTTGTTGGGAGAGTTCTGTTTTGAAGATCAACCTCCTGGGAACAAATGTTTTTCCCCTTTTAAAATGTCAGAGAGAAGCCGACATTCTCCCCAGGCCTTGTGCCGTTGCCTAGCTTTACGTTGCTCCAAGGTCTGGGATATCCGATACTAATCATGCCGCGATGTCACACTCCCTGAGGTTTGAAGGAGTGTCACCACCAGGCCAACCACACTGCTTCATTCAGTACATCTTGTTGACTGACATCTCACTGACCTTCACTGTGAATGTGTGTGTGTGTGCGTGTTGCAGAAAGTGTGTGTCTCTGGAGGCCCAGGCAGTGGTGTCTCTGTGGTGCCATAACCTGGCCAGCCTAGAGGGGGCAGTGATGTCTCTACTGGACTCTGTGCTCTCCAACCCAGCCTCCATCCCGCACAACCTAGAGAGCACCATCACTCACTCACTACTGGTATGTATTTTGGAGTAGGCAGAAGTTACCTCTAACCAATGATACAGGGTCAGATATGTCCCCTCTCCCAAATGGTAAGTAGAGAATTAGGGGAAGAGTAATATGATCCTAGATCTGTGGCACAGGAGGTTGGTGGAATCTTAATTGGGGAGAACGGGCTCGTGGTAATGGCTGGAGCGGAATGGTATCAAATATATCAAACACATGGTTCCGGGCCATTATTCTGAGCCGTTCTCCCCTCAGCAGCCTCCTGTGATCTGTGGTCAGGGGCAACTTCTAACTCTACCGAGATGGAGAGTGATTGGGGCCCTACAGTGTACACTCAGGAAAGCACAGCATCTACATAGGTATACGTATAGGTGTACTTTAATCCTGCAGCTTTCTCCATCTCCCCCTTCTCATATCGAGTTAAATCTAAGCTGCTCATCAGGTGTGTTGGAGAGAGGGGACTTCTATAAACAATTCTGTCTCTCTGTACTGTGTGTGTGTTTATTTACACAAACTACTCCTTCGTCCATCCCTCACTCCATCCCTCTCTCCATCCTGCCTCGATCTGTTTATTTACTCTACCTCATCCGTCTGCTGATTGGCCTGTCGTTATCACGTTGGCGTTTTACACACACACACACACACACACGCACACGTGCGTCTTCGACTTTGTTTGTTTGAGTGCATCTGGTTGGCTGCGTCTGTCGTAACTCATTAACAGCGAGGGAGGCTTAGGTTGTGTTTCACCTAGCCTTTCTGTTTGTTTGGGTCATGGAGACATGTAGTGTGTGTGTGTGTGTGTGTGTGTTTCCGTGTGGGTGTGCCCGTGTGGGTGTGCCCGTGCGCCCACGTGTTTGTTTGTACGTGTGAGTGTGTGAAAGGCTTAGGAGCTGACTGGCTCGCCTCTCTCCCTCAGTTGTTTAAACTGCAATCAAAAATGGGAAATAAAAATTTGTATCACATTCTTGTTTTGAGTTCTTTCTCCCTCTTCCTCCCCCAATAACAATACACAAGGCCTTCCTGGACCCGGCTAGGCTGCCAACAACAGGATGTTTGGTGCGTGCTGTAATTGACCCTCCTTAAAGTGTTAGTGGAATGTATGGAGGAGGACGCTAAAAACCCATCTGTTTTCACTAGGGGAAACCATCATCCCTCAATCACACAGACACACATGCACGCACACACACCTTTTATATGGCTCCAGGATTGTCATATTTGATCTCTCATTTGTTAAACTGAGCAGAGGAGAGGCGACGTACTGCATGAGAAATATGTATCACGATTGATGATGGGAGTCCGAGGATGGGATGTCCAGTGTATGGAGTAGGTCTTGGGTAGGATGGTGCAATGACATAATATGAACACTAGAGGGGGCTAGTTACTTTTACAAAGACCACCTCCCATTCAGTATCTGCTACAAGTTTAGACACAGTTCTAGGATCAGCTCATCCTCTCTAAATCTTCCTCAACCATTGGTGGAATGGGAGGTAAAACTGACCGTAGATCAGTGGCTAGGGCAGTGTCACTACTCTTGTCTCTCTGCTTCCAGGGTTGGAGCAGAGCATCAATTAGGCTGTCTCTAGCATTGGTCTCGCCAACCTTTTACCTTCCAACCTTTGTGTCTCAAATGGCACCCTATTCCCTATGTAGTGCACTGCTTTTGACCAGAGCCCAGGGGTGGGGTGAGATGGAGGTTGGAGTGATGGTGGTTGGCGTTGGCATGGGTCGGCGAAGTTCTGGTGGTAGTTTGAAATATGCAATCAGCATTTTCCCACAGATTATCTTGCTCTCTTACTTTCTCCCTCCTTCCCTTCCTTTCTCATATAGGATCAAAGCCCAGGAGAGACATGTGGTCTTCCTATATGAAGGGTTATTGCTATGAGAGGAACAGAAGGTGGCATGTTTTTACTGCCTTCTAGCCCATGAGAGGGATTGGAGGGAACATAATTAAGGTTGTTCTGGGGGTAAAAGATGCATGGAGAGGATGCGAGGAGAGAGCGAGGCACGCATGTACAGTGCAGCTGTTGAATGTTTTCACAGGGGCGTTTTTAAAACGTGTTGAATCTAAAACACATGATGGTGCGCTGCAATAGGAGATGGCGAGAAAAGAGAGGGAGAGAGTAGAATATTGGTAAACTAATGGTAAGGAACAGCGTATGAAAATGGGGAAGTGGCATTTTGATTAGGGTAGACGGCGCAACAGTGACACCAAGTGGTGTATGAGATGAATTGATCCATACAGGCGACTGCTGATATGTAACCATGTTTGTGTTTGTATGTGTTTCAGCCTAAAGCCTGCTCCCAGCACGGCTCCATATTCTTAATAGTGAACGACATCTTCAGGTGAGCCATTGGGACGCTTCATTCACACAAGTGAATAAAGTAGATATACAATATTCCTACTGTAAACAATTTGATTACTCACTGATGTGTATATGTGACCGACCGCCCCAATTTTATATTTTTTAATATTTTTTACATTGAATAAAAGTAGCGACTCAGAGCTACAAAATGGTATATAATACACTGCAGTTGAGAAACAATGGGAAAGTAATTTTGCTTTGAAAGTTGGATCAACTTGTAACCCCACTTTTGAGAAAATGGCCCTTGAATGTTTTTGTACACCTACTGAAGAGCTGTAAACTTCCCCAGACACATCTAGCTAAGTGGATGGGTCACTATTGTCTAGACATATTCATGAAATGCAATAGATGGCCGTAGTCACCACCAGACACACCTGGATTTGATAGGTCATGTAATCATCTGGAGAAGTGGAGTCTTCTGTTAAGACATGTAACTAGCTAGCTAGCTAGCTAAACAATGAACTGGAATCATCCCAACTCATACTACTACCAATACAAACATTGTCATAGCCGTAGTATGAATTTGCAGGTAGCTAAAGCTAACCAACTAGGCTCAATTTAGCTATCTAACATTAGTCTATAACTATCAATGCAAATGGATTTCTGATTCAAATAATATTACTACACAGGTCATACACATAATGTTAGCTAGCGAGCCAGCAAGCTAAAGTTCGCTAGCTAGCTAGCAGTACACTTTAACTTGCAATGAAAATGACTTTCTGACTAAATTAGAAACTTATAATATCTGAAAATGTAGCTAGACTCATGGATGAACGCTTTACGGTAGACTGGAACCATTTAACATTTGTTTGTAGCTACATCTTGTTCTGCCAGCGTTGTGTCAAGTCACTCCGGTTCACACTGACCGTGGCATGTGCAGAAAGTAGCCCGTCACTTTTTTCTGTCGAAAACATTGCTAAATTCAAGGCATCAATGTTGTTGACTAAAGTAGTCAAACTTTTGTAGTTCTCGATAGCTAACATTATATCTTTCTGAAACAGAGCGGTAGAAAGCACTATCAACATATACTGAGCAACTCACATTATAGATAGAAGCATGCTACATGGCAGACCAATACAAACTCATCTCCTGGCATGTCCAGCCTATCCATTATCTCAGCCAATCATGGCTAGCGGGAAGGTTCCTGACTTTTTCCATGGCTAAACCAACTAGGCTCGTAATTGAACAATTTTATTTGTATTTACGGATGGAATACATGTTTGTTATTAAGGCACATGTTCACATGTTCCAGAAGGCATTTCTGCCGGAAAATGCATTTTGATCAAAATAAATGTTTATGTTCAAATGCCTCTACTGTGAAGTAGTGACGTGCGTCATAAGCCTAGTTTCCTGGTAAAGGCTAATTGTCCTGTTCTGCTCTGTGTAGGTCCATGCTGGTGCAGGTGGAGGGAAACCAGACTCTGCTATCTCTTATCCACACCTTCACCATCTGCTTCCTCAGGGAACTGGCAGCCCTGCAGCCTCAGGTATGGAGGCTCCTAAACATAGAAATATAATTAATAGAATTGCCTTGGAACCTCTAGGCAATTTGACTGGTAAAGTCATGGGTGCACTCAAAATGAACGCCAGTCCATCCATTAATGGCATCATTGACTTGAATTGGGCTACCCATTCTAGTGGTTCTGTTTCGGTGTTCCTAAGCAGGCAGAACAGTCATAGGTTGCCTAGACTACAACCACGACTATAGGGTGTGTTACCATAGTGTATGAACCTCATCTCAACTCTCAATAACACATCAATCTACATACCACCCCATACTGCACCACCAAGCACACATACACACACACACACTCACCCTTATCCCTTAGCTTCTACAAATCATGAGATAGAGCTCACCCCTATTTGAACTGTACAGCCAGCCACACCTTTTAGGGCCAGCTATAGGGGACCTCCATCCTTACGATCTACAGTGTAGTCAGTTCTCTAGGACACACACTCTTTTTGGTCCTCTTTCTGTTCTAGCAGTGGAAAAGCCTTGATGTTTTTTTAAACTTTCATTTGACAACCTTTAGGTTGGGATGTACAGTTGGGATTTTTAGATGTATTGCATTGTTGTCTTGCTAACTCGACTAGAGGGCTCTGACAATGTTCTGCATTGTATTATAAGTTAACTTTGTCTGTTGCCTCTTACCTGTGTGTGCGCGCCTCTTGTTTCAGGAGTGTGTGTCCTTGAAGGCCTTCTTCCCACACACACCCCAGAGCTTACTGGCCCCTCTGCTGACCCATCCTTCAGGTAGGATGCGTGTGGGATCTCTTATGTGTAAATCATTTTACCCTCTGAGTGAATGAATGGCTTTGTGTGTCTCACCAATCAATATCTGTTACTTATAACATCTGTGTAACAGCTACATTAAAATCAGTAAGTGATTAACATTTTTACATTTGAGTAATTTAGCAGACGCTCTTATCCATAGCGACTTACAGGAGCAATTTGGGTTAAGTGCCTTGCTCAAGGGCACTTTGGCAGATGTGTCACCTTGTCCGCTTGGGGATTCAAACCAGCGACCTTTCAGTTACTGGCCCAACGCTCTTAACCACTAGGCTACATGGTACTTTGAAAAAGGTAGTTACTAATTTTCATTATTCCTCTCCATCATCAATACTCACAAGATCATATCAGTAACTGAGCGTTATCCTTGGTTACCCTTTACTCAATATATCTGCTTTCATCACAGTAATGTTTAAAGTGATCAAGATCAATCTCTACTGCGCTTGGATATTGGTCTATTTGTGTAGGGGACTGTTCCATCACAGAATGATACAGTTATCCACATCTGCCAGAGTAGTCTAGGCTATACCTGTATGAGTATGTTGAATGTTCTAGGATGGCAGGTAGCTTAGCGCTTAGGGCCAGTAACCGAGAGGTCTGGTTCGAATACCCGAGCCAACGCGGTGAAAAATATGTCGATCTGCCCTAGAGCGAGGCACTTAACATCATTTGCTCCAGGGGCGCCGACCTACTATGGCTGACCCTCTGAAACAACTCATTTCACCGCAGAACAACTCATTTCACTGCACCTATCCATTTTTTCCCGAGGTATGTTAAAGTGTGTTGCCAAACCCAAGTACCCCGCAGGCATGGCTTATTGACATCTAGCATTTCCGTTTAGGAACATGCTGGCTACCAGCCAACACTCAAAGTTAATCATTACACACTGTGTGTGCGTGCCTGCCTGCCTGCTTGTGTGAGTGATTGAGTATTTGCGTGTGACCAATTGACACCAATGCATGGTTTGAGTTATGCATCCCTCTCATCTCCTTCCCCCGCCCCCAGAAATGGCCCAGGAGGCGTGGCCAGAACACCTGGCCTGGATCACTGCATCACTACAGAGACTCACTGAGGAAGAGGAGGAAGGCAACAGGTGAGAGGGGAATACCTTGGGCTTTTCATTAGTCAGGCACAGAGTGCTGACGTTGGTTCAGTCAGTCTAGCAATAAATATGAACAGTTATAAATATGTAATAGACTGTACAACTTCGAACTTCATTTTTCAAGTTGGTTATGATCTGTGTGTCTGGGAGTTGTTCATGTTTTATGAGCTATGTCTCTTCAGCTCCAATGATGCGGTTCCCAGCATCACCTCACCTCTATTTTCTCTCTCCGCTGCTGCTTACATGATATTTTCACCCATATACAGTTGAAGTCGGAAGTTTACATACACCTTAGCCAAATACATTTAAACTCAGCTTTTCACAATTCCTGACATTTAATCCTCGTAAAAATGCCCTGTCTTAAGTCAGTTAGGATCACCACTTTATTTTAAGAATGTGAAATGTCAGATTAATAGTAGAGACAATGATTTATTTCAGCTTTTATTTCTTTCATCACGTCCCCATTGGGTCAGAAGTTTACATACACTCAATTAGTATTTGGTAGCATTGCCTTTTAAATTGTTTAACTAGGGTCAAACGTTTCGGGTAGCCTTCCATAAGCTTCCCACAATAAGTTGGGTGAATTTGGGCCCTTCCTCCTGACAGAGCTGGTGTAACTGAGTCAGGTTTCTAGGCCTCCTTGCTCGCACACGCTTTTTCAGTTCTGCCCCCAAATTTTCTATAGGATTGAGGTCAGGGTTTTGTGATGGCCACTCCAATACCTTGACTTTGTTGTCCTTAAGCCATTTTGCCACAACTTTGGAAGTATCCTTGGGGTCATTGTCCATTTGGAAAACCCATTTGCGACCAAGATTTAACTTCCTGACTGATGTCTTGAGATGTTGCTTCAATATATTCACATAATTTTCCTCGCTCATGATGCCATCTATTTTGTGAAGTGCACCAGTCCCTCCTGCAGCAAAGCACCCCCACAACATGATGCTGTCACCCCCGTGCTTTATGGTTGGGATGATGTTCTTCGGCTTGCAAGCCTCCCCCTTTTTCCTCCAAACATAACGATGGTCATTACAGTTCTATTTTTGTTTCATCAGACCAGAGGACATTTCTCCAAAAAGTACGATCTTTGTCCCCACTTGCAGTTGCAAACCGTAGTCTGGCTTTTTTTATGGCGGTTTTGGAGCAGTGGCTTCTTCCTTGCTGAGTGGCCTTTCAGGTTATGTTGATATAGGAATCGTTTTACTGTGCATACAGATATTTTGTACCGGTTTCCTCCAGCATCTTCACAAGGTCCTTTGCTGTTGTTCTGGGATTGATTTGCACTTTGCACCATAGTTTCATCTCTAGGAGACAGAACGCGTCTCCTTCCTGAGTGTTATGACGGCTGCGTGGTCCCATGGTGTTTTATACTTGCGTACTATTGTTTGTACAGATGAATGTGGTACCTTCAGGCATTTGGAAATTGCTCCCAAGGATGACTTGTGGAGGTCTACAGTTGTTTTTCTGAGGTCTTGGCTGATTTCTTTTCGTTTTCCAATGATGTCAAGCAAAGAGGCACTGAGTTTGAAGGCAGGCATTGAAATACATCCACAGGTAGACCTCCAATTGACTCAAATGATGTCAATTAGCCTGTCAGAAGCTTCTAAAGCCATGAGATCATTTTCTGGAATTTTCCAAGCTGTTTAAAGGCACAGTCAACTTAGTGTATGTAAACTTCTGAATGGGAATTTTGATACAGTGAATAAGTGAAATCTGTCTGTAAAAAATGACTTGTGTCATGCACAAAGCAGATGTCCTAACCGACTTGCCAAAACTATATTTTGTTAACAAGAAATTTGTGGAGTGGTGGAAAAATGAGTTTTAATGACTCCAACTTCTACTGTATCATATTGTTCTATCGCTTGTGTTATCCCCTGAATCAGAACACACTACTCACTCCTGATTCCACCAACGTATTAAAGCTTCTTAGCTAGAGAGCAGAGGGGGAAGATTGTAGTGAATGAGAGAGAGAGTGGTAGAAATCAATAGCAGAGAGGGGGGTGGGGGGAGTGAGAGAGAGAGAGAGAGTGAGAGAGAGAACACTGAGAACAGAGAGAGCAATCGTGGCTCCAGCTGCGGCTTTTAACTTGGCCCATTATCTTGACCGCTCTATTCCGGAACGCCATACCAAATTCCCAACCGTACCCAGCCAGTGATCCCCCTTCATTATCTCATCATTTTACTCTCTTACTAATCTTCTTCCCTATCTTTCTCTGTCCTCTTCCTCTCTCTCTGCATGTTCTAGAACACACCCTTCATCTTCCCGCCATCTCTCAGATGATGATTGGGTGCTAGGTTAATTCCCTGTGTGTGTGTGTTATCCTCCAGGGGTCAGTGTGGAGTGTTTGAGGCCTGGTTCCTGCTGGTGCAGTGTGCTGACTGGTTGGAGGTAGCCAGCCAACTACTGGTCTCAGCCAGACCTCAGGACTGTGGCCCCTTGCTGTGGCTCCTCACCTTCTATCACCACCCTACCAACAGGGGGCACCACCGGACACAGCAGCTGGTATGTACTGGCTGGCTGGATGGAAAGGGTTACTGTTGTCAACTCCCTCGATACACTGAGTGTACCAAACATTATGGACACCTTCCTAATATTAGGTTGCAGCCCCTCCCCTTCTGCCCTCAGAACAGCCTTAATTTGCTGGGCATGGACTATACAAGGTGTTGAAAGCATTCCACAGGGATGCCGGGCCATGTTGACTCCACAGTTGTGTCAAGTTGGATGGATGTCCTTTGGGTGGTGGACTATTCTTGATACACACAGGAAAAACTCAGCAGCGTTGCAATTCTTGACACAAACCGGTGCGCCTGGCACCTACTACCATACCCCGTTCAAAGGCACTTTAAATCTTTTGCCATGTCTCAATTGTCTTAATGCTTAAATTTTTTTTTTTTTTTTACCTACCTCCTCCCCTTTCATCTACACTGATTGAAGTGGATTAAACAAGTGACATCAATAAGGTATCATATCTTTCACCTGGTCAGTCTATGTCATGGAAATGTTTTGTTTACTCAGTGTAGATGTCGTTGTCCTTACTGACCTGTCATGGCTGGTCTCAGAATAGCTTGGCCAATAGATAGATGAATAATGGACTGAGGGATGAATAATAGATCTCTTCTCCGGGTTAGAAGGCGAGAGGAAGGGAAAAAGACATGGAGAAAGGGAGAAGGGTGAGGGAGGCTGATCTGGTATTGATCCCACTCAGAGTGCGTCTGCCTGGCTATTCCTGGGTTTCATCTCTCCTGTGTCTCCTGGCTGTCTCCTCTCTACCCTGAGGGGCCTACACACACTGTGGTCAGAGAGAAGTTGAGGTCTATAGAGGGCATAAACTTTGGTTGACTCTGAAGACATTATTTTGCGCCTATCCGTCCGGCCGTTGTCGTGGAAAACGACTACATTTGGAAACGACAGGCTTCCAGCTGAAGCTAGTTTCCTCCCGTTCCTTCTTTCTGTTTCCAGGTGGCGGCCAGAGAAGTCTGGGATCACCTGAGGTCACTCT
Organism: Oncorhynchus tshawytscha; assembly: GCF_018296145.1. Taxonomy (NCBI): domain Eukaryota; kingdom Metazoa; phylum Chordata; class Actinopteri; order Salmoniformes; family Salmonidae; genus Oncorhynchus; species Oncorhynchus tshawytscha. Next base: position 39,696,578 of record NC_056432.1, read on the forward strand.
TCCTGCTCTCGGCTCCTCCCCTTCCTGCTGACCGACTGCAGTCATTGGCCGAGCTGATGTCAGCCGTCCCCCAGCAGCCGTCCCTGGACTCGCTATTGGTCGTCAGCCTCCTGGGCAACTTTGCAGTTTTCTCCCACAACCCCCTGAGTGGTGCCAGGGAGATAGTCCGCATGGTGAGCTCACAACTTTACCCCTCTTGATGCACGCACACACAAAACCACAACAAGGCTGGGCGATATGGCCTAAAAATCATGTCCTTGATTTTTTTCAAACTCATGGGCAATTGACGATATACACTGTGTGTACAAAACATGAAGAACTTCCTAATATTGAGTTGCACCCCTCTTTTGTCCTCAGAACAGACTCAATATGTCAGTGCTTCCCACAGTTGTGTCAAGTTGACTGGATGTCCTTGATACACATGGGAAACTGGTCAGTTAAAAACCCAGCAGCGGTGCAGTTCTTCACACAAACCGGTGCACCCGGGACCTACTACCATACCCTGTTCAAAGACACTTAAATCTTTTGTCTTGCCCATTCACCCTCTGAATAGCACACATACAACAATCAATCTCAATAATTTAAGGCTTAAAAATCCTTATTTAAGTTGTCTCTCCCCCTTCATCTACACTGATTTAAAGTGGATTTAACAAGTAACATCATGGAAAGAGCAAGTGTTCTTAATGTTTTTGTACACTGTGTTTATCTAAATATTTTTAAACGGTTTTCTCTGAATAAGCATTGTTTCATAATTAAAGGTCGAGACCTTGCGTTTCAAACAGTCCGGAGTAACAGAACAAATCCAGGGCTTGTAAAGTTATACCTAGGCTAAATAAATATATAGCCTTCCACAACCATAAGATCCACTAATAATTTCATTATTTCATCAAAATAGTTTCACCTGCTTTTTTTGGAATAATTACTGATCTGACTTTCAAGTCTTGTCTATAAAAAATGCCTTTTTTGTAACAAATTTAACCAGAACCTTGCACATCCGCTAATAATGACCAACTTCTTCTAGCAGGAATGACAGAAAATGAACACAGGTCTCATAAACCATCTCTGAAGCACATGCCCACGTGCTAGGGAGTAGCCAGCTAATCTTTAGAAGTCTAGCCAACTTGGATCTATTTGCTTGCTAACAAGGTAGAACAGTTGAACTGTTACGAATACACCGTCCTGTCCGTCTCCAACTGTTTGAACAACATGGCCTGTTCACTTTGTTAAGATGTTGAACTCCAGTGGTCTACCTGGATTAGATGCTTATATCTCCGAATGAGAACGAGTTACCAATTCCTTATATAAATGCATCCTTTTATGCTCATTGCACATTTATAAAACACGGACTACACAGCTTGCACATAACAGTGTGTAGCTAAAATGCTGCTCGCGGTACCTCAATGTCGCATGCGACAAACCGAGCATTCATTTCCCACAATCATGTTCATTGATACTCCCGTTTCAGTAGGGTCTGCTCTGTAAAGGGTACCGTTAGAAGGGGAATCGACCGTTTCTGTTGGACCAAACCTCAGAAGCAAATAGTGTGTGTGTGTGTGACAGACAGAGCAAAGAACCCGTTTTTTCTCTCCATCCCTCACTGCTCATGATGGCGTCACTGTTATGTGAACACAATTGTCTGGCTCTAATATACCTGTGCATATCGTGTGTGGTGTGTGTTCCAGGTGGTGCAGCGGTCAGGGCTGGTCCGTGAAGCAGTGTGTGTTCTCGACATGGTTGAGCTCCGACTAAACAGAGAGAGAGCCTCCACCAGCCTTACTGACAGAGTTACGCTCAGGACCAGGGCTCTTCGGGGCACACTCACACACATGGCACAGCACGACACACACACACATGGTACAACATGACAGAGACACACAGCCACTATGGCAGCGATGGGATACACACACAGCCGTACCAGGCTGTTCAACCAACCCGGGCGCTATGACACTGACAGGATACACACAAACAGACGCTACAGATATGACAGTGGGAGGACATACAGTCACAACTAGACACACAAACGTATCAGGACACACTCTTAGCCGTGCAAGAGCAACAAGTCATAAAACGTGCCCTAACCCTTCCACTCATATTATTGCCTCAGAACACATTCCTCTCATTACACACACATGGGGAAACATCTGTTGATTTGAAGAAGGGAAATGACATGCAACAGCACCTGATATGGACACGGTCTTTCTCTACAGAATGCCTCTACACCAACTATACTGTATTGTATGGTACAAACCTATACTAAAGAAATGTAACGTCAACCCTTCTTCAAGTCTCATTATAAATATGTATATATTTCTAATTTGTTAATTATTACAATCAGATTAATGGTGCATAACCTGATCTGAGTAATATTCTTTTATTCTGTATATTAGCTGACTCACATGTAGGACAAAACAATAAAATCATATGTACAGTACCAGTCAAAAGTTTGGACACACCTACTCATTCAAGGGTTTTTATTTTTAAAATGTTCTACATTGTAGAATAATAGTGAAGACATCAAAACTATGAAATAACAGACATGGAATCATCCTTAATTACCCAAAAAAGTGTTATACAAATCAAAATATATTTTATATTTGAGATTCTTCAAAGTAGCCACCCTCTGCCTTGATGACAGCTTTGCACACCCTTGGCATTCTCTTAACCAGCTTCACCTAGTTATGTGGCACTGATATTAATCAGAAACATTTATTCTAGTGTAAATAGGATAATTTTGGTCATCAAGTCAGTCTCATCCAAAACTGAGATTTGCTAGATAATGAGGAAAAAATGGTATGTCACAGAAATATCGTAAGAATTTTCCTTGGGTTTATTTTAATCCTGCCTACAGCTGGCGGCACCGAAGTTATCATCAATTTGGGACTCTAATGCCCATGTGATTCTAATGCCCATGGTCAGTTGGGATTGACATTTGACATCCCTATGGGACTAGTCAGAGACCATCAATAAATTACAAAATGTACATGGGACAATATTTTCAAATAGCTCCAAATTTAAATGACCTCAAACAACTATACATTGCTGAAATTCATAAATATTGAAAGTATCTAATGAGACAACTAAAATATGTGCAATATAGGGTATGTGACCGACCGCCTCGATTTGGTCTTACACTATATATACAAAAGTATGTGGACAGACCTTCCAATGAGTGGATTCAGCTATTTCAGCCACACCCATTGCTGACAGGTGTATAAAATTAAGCACACAGCCATGCAATCTCCATAGCTAAAATTGGTTTGGGCTAGACCCCTTTGTTCCAGTGAAGGTCAATCTTAACACTACAGCATAAAATGACGTTCTAGATGATTCTGTGCTTCCAACTTTGTGGAAACAGTTTGGGAAAGGCCCTTTCCTGTTTCAGCATGACAATGCCCCCGTGCACAAAGCGAGGTTCATACAGGAATGTTTTTTTGAGATTGGTGTGGAAGAACTTGACTGACCTGCACAGAGCCCTGACCTCAACCCCCATCAAACACCTTTGGGAGGAATTGAAAAGCTGACTGCGAGCCAAGCCTAACATCAGTGCTTGACCTCAGTGTTCCACCATCTAGTGGAAAGCCTTCCCAGCTGAGTGGAGGATGTTATAGAAGCAAAGGCGGGACCAACTCCATATTAATGCCCGTGATTTTGTAATGAGATTTTCGACGAACAGGTGTCCACATACTTTTGGTCATGTAGTGTATGTAGCAAAATTTGAAATGTTTTTCAAATTCAAATGTCAATTTTTATTTTATTTTTTACATTGGATAAAAGTAGAGACTTAGAGCTACAAATGGTATATCATACACTGCAGTTTAGGCATAATGGGAAAGTAATTATGCTTTGAAATTTGAAAAAACTTGTAACCCCACTTTTGAGAAAATAGCCCTTCAATGTTTTGGTACACCTTCTGGAGAGCTCTTTTTTTGTATACACTTATTGAGCATTGTTCAGACCCTCTTAAGCCTTTGCCCCACCCATCTCTTAGTGGATTCACATGTTAGGCCATGTGCTAAACCGAGTGAGTAAGGTAGTGTGGTAAACAACCAAATATTTCAAGACTAAAAGTGGTAAAAGTAGTAGCCTACAATAAGGAAAAATCCAGGTAAATATACACTCTCTCGTCCTTGGCCTATATCGTAATCTGACTTTGGTGCAGGTAATGTTGTTCTTCACATGACCTTCTACGGTAAAAACACTATATCAAATAAAATCAATGTTTATTTGTCACATGCACAGGATACAAAGGTGTAAACGGTACAGTGAAATGTTTACTTACATATTTGATTAGTAGCAATATAAAAAAACAAAGGGTGTCCAGATAAAAATATTTGATCATTATCAGCTGCTTACCCAGACACACTTGTTTACATTGGATGGGTCATGCTATAACCACTCCCCAGTCACATCCAGCTAAGTGGATGGGTCACTATTGTCTAGACATGTACACATGTTCATGAAATACAGTAGATGGCCGTAATCACCCCCAGATACAACTGGCTAACTTGATGGGCCGTGTAATGTAGCTAGCTAGCTAAAAAAAAAATGAACCGTAATCCCAACCCATACTACTAGTAATACAAACGGATTGTCATAGCTGTAGTATGAATCTGCAGGTGGCTTCCAGACACAAGACCTGGTTAGACTGTTTCAAGTTATCTAGAAGGGTGAGTGACTGTAGCTGTACTGTTTTTTTTTTTGCAGAATGAATGTACAAACGATCCCACGTTCAAACACACAAGAGACACTCACATCAAAGCCCCCCTCCAAGACCCAAATCTCCACATCAAAGGACACCTCCAAGACCCAAACCTCATTCTGTCGCATTTCCTAATGAGGAGAATTGAAACTGAGGCTAAATCAGAAAGTTCAGTAAAGAGGCATTATTATATTTATACAAATGCCATGAGTCTTTCTTTTCGATACCTATATTTTTGAGAATTCTGGAGAACATAACTATGGGCGTACCAAATGACACCATATTCCCATTATAGTTTACTACTTTTGCCCAAAGTCAAAGGGCTAATAGGGCACTGGTCAAAAGTAGTGCACTATATAGGAAATAGGGTGCCATTTTGGGACGCAGGCCTATCTACACATCACCTATTACTATTAGTATGTACAGTACAGTACTTTAACTTCATTGATCATGCAGGAAAGAAAACAGGTTGGCGTTTGGTCTTCCTGTCTGGAGGGGAAGTAGTGAGAGCATTACTTTCTCAGTGTTTCCTCTCCCTTCCATGTCCCAAGGCGGGCAGCTGGGCAGCCTACAAAAGAGAACAGTGGGAGAAAAGAGAGCCGCTATGAGAACAGACAATAACAGCTGGTGTACAGTTCCTAATACAGTCATGGGAGTATTTTGCTTCCCAAATGAAACCCTTTTCCCTGTATAGTGCACTACTTTTGACTAGGACCCATAGGCATAGCACATTTCAGTGCATTCCGAAACTATTCACTTTTTTACACATTTTGTTATGTTACAGCCTTATTCTAAAATTGATTGAATCATTTTACCCCTCATCAATCTACCCCATAATGACAAAGCAAAATGGCAACAACAAAAAACACCAATGTAAATATCACATTTACATAAGTATTCAGACTCTTTACTCGGTACTTTGTTGAAGCACATTTGGCAGTGATTACAGCCTCGACTCTTCTTGGGCATGACGCTACAAGCTTGGCACACCTGTATTTGGGGAGATTCTCCCATTCTTCTCTGCAGAACCTCAATCTCTGTCAAGTTGGATGGGGAGAGTCACTGCACAGCTATTTTCAGGTCTCCAGAGATGTTCGATCTCCAAAGAGTTCAATCTTGGTTTCATCAAATCAGAGAATCTTGCCTTTTACAGAGTAGTGGCTTCTGTCTGGCCACTCTACCATGAAGGCCTGATTAGTGGAGTGCGGCAAAGATAGGAGAACCTTCCAGAAGGACAACCATCACAGAGAAATGACAGAGTGACCATCGGGTTCTTGGTCACCTACCTGACCAAGGCACTTTCTCCCCCGATTGCTCAGTTTGGCCTAGGGCCAGCTCTAGGAAGAGTCTTGGTGGTTCCAAACGTCTTTCATTTAAGAATGATGGAGGCCACTGTGTCTCTGGGGACCTTCAATGCTGCAGACATTTTTTTGGCACCCTTCCCCAGATATGTCTCGGGGCTCTATGGGCAATTCCTTTGACCTCATGGCTTAATTTTTGCTCTGACAAGCACTGTCAACTGTGGAACCTTATATAGACAGGTGTGTGCCCTTCAAAACCATGTCCAATCAATTGAATTTACAATTGAATTTACCACATGTAGAAACATCTCAAGGATGATCAATGGAAACAGGATGCACCTGAGCTCAATTTTGAGTCTCATAGCAAAGGGTCCGAATACTTATTTCTGTTTTTTTTTAATTTTAAATCAATTCTAAAAAATATATCTAAAAACCTGTTTTTGCTTTGTGTGTTTTGCACTGTATGTAGGGAATGTGCTCTGGTCAAAAGTAATGTACTAAATAGCGAATAGGGTGCCATTTGGTATGCGTCCGCTGAGGGTATCAGTCATGTGTGTTGTCGTTGCGTAGCTCTTCAGGGCTGGAGGATGATGCCGATGGCTGCCGGTCTGGTTGTGTGTTGGTATGGGCTGGACTCCTGTTCCTGCTGAACTGAGCCAGTCTTTCAGTAGTACTGTTATCAGCTCAGTAGGCACAGGAGGCACAGTCCTAGACTAGTCCTCGCTCTCTTCTTCAACATTTTGTAATTAAATGTTGCCTTTGGTCTTTGTTGCTGAGACACGCCCGCATCTCGGGGAGGCAAGCCTCTTTCACAGTCTTCCAATATGAATTGAGGGCCTATATTCAACCACAATGCAACAGTAACTTCTCACTGAAAGCGGTTAAGTAAGAACAGGTGGCTGTAATTCTAACATGGCTCTGATTTCTCAGAGTTCCATTCATGCATTCAGCTCCATATTAAAACACCAATAGCAAGTCAGAGGTGCTGGAGCCAAGCTGGGAAAACAGTTAGTCCCACGCCAGGAATATGGCACCTCACAGTAAGCTTATAAAAATAGAAAAAAGTGAGGTTTACGTAGGATATTAAAGTGAACAAATTTAGGTTTACTTCTGGCATTAGAGTGAAAATGTCCTCTCTATACATTTTCATCGTGCTTTGATGTGCAAGCCCATTTCCCTTCCATTAGGCTATAATAAATCAGGCTTTAGATATCGTCTCCGATGGTAATTCCTCTCTTTTAGAAGCCTTTGATAGTCATTACTCTTGTAACGGGCCCTAAATATAGCATTTTCCAGTCAGGCTCCACATGGACCTAATTTCTAATTCACACATCTGTCCTCGCTTACAGCGGCCATTTTGTTAGAGAAAGAAAAGACCATAGGGCTATACCAGCTCTCCTACCGCTTCCCACCCCGCCACCGACCACACCACAATTACCTTTCCAGTCCAGTATGTTCATTCTGATCCATTGGTCGGGATACAATCAAAAGTGCGTTACAGAGCAGCACAACGCATTGGCCATTTGAAAGCAATTTTCCTGACATTCTGCTGATGTCAGCTCAAGCTTAATCACTTTTTTTTTTGGAAAATTATTTTTAAAGTAAAGTGCAATGCTCTTGGCGGCAACGCACCTTTGATTGACTCCGGGGCCGTTGATTAGTTACGGTCTGAGCTTGTTCAACAGTTCAACGTCCAAAGATTTATTTCCGATTCCATACGCTCAAAGAAGAGATGGCGTTGAGCGATCAGGTAGTTCTTATAGCAAAGATCCACCACAGATACTGCTGTACCGAATTGGACTTGAACATATTTGTTAGTGCTGCTGGAGTTTGAAAATAAGAGCACGACGAAAAGGAGGAGGATGAGGAAGGTAAGGAAGTGGAAGAAGACGGTCCTCCAGGGCCCATTGTCAAAGTGGCTCACTGAGCAGCAGCATTAGCAATGCCTGTCTTCCTCATTTTCATTAGCACTGTCTCCTGTGTCCCACATCCCTCCCCATCACCATCAGTCCACCCAGAGAGAGAGAGAGAGAGAGAGACAGAGAGAAAGAGAGAAAGAGAGAGAGACAGAGAGAGAGAGAGAGAGAGAGAAAGAAAGAGAGAGAGAGAGAGAGAGCTCACAGAGACAATGAAGGAGGGCAAAAAGAGAAAGACGAGAGAAACTGAGAAAAGGGAGGGGAGAGAGAATAGAGAGAGAGAGAGAGGGTGACGAGAGAGAGAATAGAGAGAGGGTGACGAGAGAGAGAGAATAGAGAGAGAGAGAGAATAGAGAGGGTGACGAGAGCGACGGAGACCGAATGGGCAGGAGAGCATAACGCTTGGCTTATTAGTAACTGCAGCACATCAAACTTAGGAGACTCAAATGTTGAATTCCCACGGAGCACGCACACTCACTCACTACTGAATCCCGACTGTACATCTCCACTCCAGCGTAGGGTATCTTCAGACATGCAGAGACAGGAGACAGGAATTTCTCTTGCATGCAAAAGTGTTCATATGGTTTACACATTGGGGGAGGAGGGAAATGGTGTCAACTTATCCTCTCATTCCACCTCTCTCCATTGTTCTCTCTTTGTCTGATTCGGTGCGTCATTCTCTCCTTAGGTGCAGAACTTAGCCACTGTGAACAAAGGAGATCAATCACTGTTCACCAATCAGCTAAGCTCTGTACCTGGTGGGAGAGTGGTCACTGCCTGACTGGTGGACACACACAGACACACCATGCACAGGGCTGCACATGGACACCCACATAGACACACATAATCCAAAAGTTTGCCCCTCCCCCCTACATGGGGCCTCTCATCATCACCCACACAAACACACCCTGTCAGATCATCATGTCTAATTTGACGTTATTATTGCAAGCGGCTGAGCGGTGGAGCCTCCGGTTGTCATAGCAGCTGGCAGGGTCTGGCATGGGTGGTAATCCCTGGCAATGTGATTTTATCTTAAGTCACAAATCAGCACGCCAGGAACCCTCCCAAAGCAGACATGAAAGACCAGGATACTCTCTCTCTTTCTTTTCCTCTCTCTTCTTCTCTTTCTCCCATTCTCTCTCTTTTCTTCTCTTTATCCCTAGCTCAGTTGTGCCAGGAACCCTCAGAATCCTGACATTAAAGGCGAGACCTGTCAATCCTCGCTCTCCCTTTCTCTCACACCGTCTCTCCCTTTCCCCCCCCAGCGTCATCACACCAGTAACCATTGCAGCCTGGACATGAAAGGCCAAACCTGTGGCGTTCTCTCTCACTCTCCCTCTCCTATCCCCCTCTACCATTCGCTATGCTCCGCTACACCGCCGATATGCCCCTCAGTAAGCGGATCAGGAGGGATTCCACAGGCATGTACAGGGCGAAGAGAAGGAGAGAGAGAGAGAGAGGGGGGGTGTGAAAGAAGGAAAGCTTGGACTGGCCGTCTTGTTATTGACGGACAGGGAGACATGTTATTGTGGACAGTGACAGAGAGCCACTGTGACAGGAGGCTGACGGACTGTGGCCTCAGCAGAGTGTGCGTTGCATGCGCACGCACGTGTAAAGTGATTTGTCAGAGTAGACAGAGCGCTCGCCTGGAAAACCTTTCTCCTCCCCTCTGCACACACATAAAGCTGTCCTCGGTGTTTGTGTGGATGAAAGCACCCTTCCCGTCTTGCTCTTGCTTGGCCATGGCCTGATAAAGGATGTATCTATTGTGTGGTGAGGCCTGTATGTCTCTCTGCTTGACCTGGACAAGTATTTAGCAGCACCTCCGAAAACAACCGCCTTCTCACATATACAGTGGATTTGGAAAGTATTCAGACCCCTTGACTTTTTCCACATTTACGTTACAGCCTTATTCTAAAATTGATCAAATTGTTTTTTTCCTCACCAATCTACACACAATACACCATAATGACAAAGCAAAAACAGGTTTTAAGATGATATATATATTTTTTTACAAATAAAAACAGAAATACCTTATTTACATAAGTATTCAGACCCTTTGCCGTAAGACTCCAAATTGAGATCAGGTGCATCCTGTTTCCATTTTTTTCATCCTTGAGATGTTTCTACAACTTGATTGGAGTCCACCTGTGGTAAATTCAATTGATTGGACATGACTTGGAAGTGGGCTAGGTAGCCTGAATGGCCTGTGCTTTCTTAGGACAAGTTTTAGTGTTCCTGCTCTACTCCTTTAAAGAGACCCGTCCTCACTCCTTCTTCCTCTCGGTCTGAATCATAAATCTCTCTTCTATTCTCCTCGTTGGGAGGGAAGAAACAAATAAGACCCTTGCTGTTATGAGAAGCCGGACACCACCTTCCCTCCCAGTGGGTGACAGTGCAGTTACACACACGCACACACACACACACACACAGAGGAATTTCAGGGTAAACACAGTAAAAAGCTGCACAGGGCTAACCGGAGACACAGTCCTCTCTCTCTCTCCTTCTCTACTGTCTGTTTGTTTGAGGAACACATTCCCAAATTCCTGCCCTGACAAACACATCCTGACGGCGCTCCTGAGAAACCACAGAAAAGGCAGCGTTCTGAGCTCTCTCTCTCCCTCCCTCACTCTCTCGCTCACACACACACACACACACACACACACACAGAGAGAGCTCAAGGAGGAATGTGTGAGAGAGGTGGCCAAGTCACTACACCCAGAAACAAAGAGTCCTTTTACAGTAGCACTCCGAAACAAGACCCATTACACACATCTAAACGTGGCAGAGGAGCTAGAGAAAACATAGCACTGAAGAGGAAGTATATGTCTGCCCACTATCTACCATACTGAGGCTAGAGATAATACAAAATAGTTTCAGAGCAATATGATCCCACTTTAACCAGGGCATAATCAACAAGGGACCATTATCACTTTTAACATAATGTTCAGAAACAAATGGTACCTATAATTTTGAGACGGCACAGCAGGGTGGGTCAGTACCTTTTGTGTGCCACCTCATAGGACCATCTCCTCTACCACTCTGCGAGCTGATTGGTCCATTTCGTTCTGGACCAATGAGAGGCAGCGCCTGGCCAGAGCCTGTTGTCTAGAGTCCTCTTGAATCATCAGCTCCCCGTACAGATAAACACCCATGGCCTGGAGAGACAACACACACAAATACAATCAGCCTAACATTCAGATACACATCCACAACATGCTTTTGCACAAGAGTCTGTGTTGTGTGAGAGAGAGAGGCAGCGTGTGTGTGAGTGTTACCTGGTCGTGTATGAGGAAGTGCTCCACATCTCCATAAGCCTGAGCGTATTTGTGTTTGATCACCAGCTCACACCAGCGATGCCTCACCTGAAACACACATATTGGAAGAGCTCATGATAGGAGACATACAAAACATTTTAGACGGGCAAGCTCTAGCTCTCTCTCACACACTCACTCTCTCTGCATGTGTGTGTGCGTGCGTGTGTAGGATGGTGCCTGGCCTTTCTCCCAGAGGATCAATGGGAGCTCTGTTACCACGGTGACCGGAGAGATCAGAGACTGGCTCTGTCCCCGCCTCCATCATCATCCCTCCTCATGTTTTTGCGTGTGTGTGTTCTAGCCTTACGCTGTTATTCTACTAGCCTTGTGACGGGAGTGATTTGTGATTTAATGCTACGAGGGGGGGGGGTTCTCCTAGACGATATATTCACCTAGATGGAAGCAGCAATACTGAGGATTATTTGTCCTTCTTATGTCTCGCTTGAGGATTCACACACCCACACAGATGTATGGACAGACACACACATGCGCACACACTCTGTTTTCCCTTCCACCTGGTGTGGGGGCGTGAGAAGCAGAGCCGGGCAACGCTCCTTTGATAACAGCATCTCTGAACGCTCCCTTTACCTCTGCAGCCTTCTGAATAAACATGAGCTTCGTAGGCCTCAGATGACCCCTACCTCTCTCTCTCTCTCTTATAATATAAACCGGGAATTGATTGAAAGTTCCAGGAATTTTGCAACTGTAGTAATATCACATCACTTACTGCCATTTCAGTGTTTTTTCCCTCTCTTTCCTGCTCTTTTTTCCCCACCTTGCTCTTTCAATAGGTCCAGCAGCATTTGCTTTTTCAGATCCCAACCTCTTCGTGTCTCTCATTTTTGCAATCAATCAATCCTGCTCGTGACATCCTGGATATGTGTGTGTGTGTGTGTGTGTGGTGTAATAAATGTAGGAATGTCCTGCGTAATTGGTGCGTCTCCCCTCAAGAGAGAGACCGAGGCCCAGTGAGGGGGGTAAGAAGGGGGTGAGAGGGGCACCAGGCAGCTGGCTACCCCCAGGGCTCTCCCCAGGAATGCAACCCAGCACAGAGAGCAGCTGCTGGGGCTGCGCGGGGCAGCAGAGCAGGGTGGCCTGGAGGGCATTCAAAGAGATACGCACATTAATTACAATACATGTTGGCCTAAACTTGCTGATCATGTTCCTTCCCTGCACTGTAAAGGGGTTGCTGTGAATTTGACAGTAACTTACAGGCAGCTAATTGGCAAGTAATTTACTGTATTTCGTATTGCAGTAATGTAAATATGGTATCAAAGCAAGTACTATGTAATGACACAGTACAATATCGTAGAATTGACTGTATTACACTGTAAAAAAGTAAATCCTACCGTAATTGCAGTGCATTAATGAATGAATGTATGAATGAAATAAATTCATTGACGGGGGTGAGGTTTGTATTTCAGTGTATTGTTATTGTAATTACAGGGGATTGGTGCAAGCAGGATGGCTGCAAGGTAATGTGTTTACATATCACAGCATATCAATGAATATTTAGTGTTTTATATCCCTTCCATTTCTAAAGGCTTTAACAAGCCAGCAGCATACCACCCTGCATACCACTGCTGGCTAGCTTCTAAAGCTAAGCAGGGTTGGTCCTGGTCAGTCCATGGGAGACCAGATGCTGCTGGAAGTGGAGTTGGAGGGCCAGTAGGAAGCACTCTTTCCTCTGGTCTAAAAAAATATCCCAATGCCCCAGGGCAGTGATTGGGGACACCCCCCTGTGTAGAGTGCTGTCTTTCAGTTGGGACGTTAAAACACTCTCTGAGGTCATTAAAGATCCCATGGCACTTATCGTAGGGGTGTTAACCCTGGTGTCCTGGCTAAATTCCCAATCTGGCCCTCAAACCATCATGGTCACCTAATAATCCCCAGTTTACAATAGGCACATTCATCTCCCTTCTCTCCCCTGTAACTATTCCCCAGGTTGTTGCTGTAAATGAGAACGTGTTCTCAGTCAACTTACCTGGAAAAATAAACAAGGCTTCCATACTGGGAGAGACTACAAGGCGAAAATGCTCAACCATTTAAGGTTCAAGACTTAATGCCAATCTGTCTCCTATACATTTTAAATTGGTAAAAGCACTATTACCAATGGCTGCAACAAATATAGCCACTTACAAGGCACGCCAACAATACCATGCACTCACTAGTGGTCAAAAGGTTGTTGGTGCTTCAAAAATACAGTACAGCACTGTATTCTGCGGGATGGAATTACAGTACCATTCAAAATACAGTGATCCTTTCCCCGCCCACACAATTTTCCCACAATGCACCATCATTTACATTATACTACAGTAAAACATTTTCACAGTATTTTATTGTTGATAATATCCAAAATGTGTTAATAAATTACAGTTTTCCATTATAGTCTGGTAAAAGGTTACTGTATGTCTAAATTATTTTTAAACAGATTAAAACGTCTTTATGAAACGTAGATGCCAACCCTGCAGTTCTCTGTCTATCTGTCTTTTTCTCTCTCTCTGTCGTCCTCCTCCTGCTCGGCTTCTACACATGAGGAGTGTCTTTGGTGTGGTTTGGTGTAACAGACTCCTTTCCTCTCTGACAAGACCCTTCAACCTAGCGTGGGCATTAAGGCCTTTTGTGGTACAATGTGCCCTGTATGCTTGACCGACAAATGGCCCACACACACACACACACGTATGCACGCACGCATAAGCACCAACCCACACATCACGAGACACACATGAAAGGAAGCGAGCCACAGTCACGCATTCACTCTCATACATGCACACACATACTGTACTCATACAGTACACTGCCACATGCAGTCACACACACACACACACACACACGGGTCGTTCCACCTCAAAAACCACAATAGGATTTCGACACCCACAATCTCAGATTGTTCTGCTATGATTTCTGTTGTTAGAAACGGGTAAGATTGGCATTTTTGCAACATGATTTTGTTGAAATATAATTAGATCTCTGAGAAATTAAGCTAATTGATTGCAACCAAATTGGCAATTTTCTCTTATAGTACCTAACATCTGATTTGAACCAAGCTTTTTTCTAACAATGAGTTAAAACATGAGAAATTCTAAGAAATGGTCAAAAGCCCACCACGGGCCCCCCACACCAATCCCACCCCAACAATGAGTATATAGCATCAGTTCTCTATGTTTGACAAGTAGCATGGAGCTGCGGCTCGGAGTATTGCTTCTTCATACTATGTAATGTATTCTCAGTGTATTTGGTGATGTTTTTATCCCCTGTTCAGAGAAATTAGTCATTGAAGTTGTTTGGGTTATGTACCATCCTACATCCGTGGGTAGCTTTTGACCATGTCTTACTTATTGTTAGAATTTTTTTTGCTCATAATCAGATGTTAGGTACTATATTTATTGAATATTATATGAATCGTATAAATAAAAATGGCCAATTTGGGTGCAATCAAATTAGCTTAATTTCTCAAAGATCAAATTGTATTTCAAATAAATAATGTCGCAGTAATGCTTATCTAACTACAGAAACGACTGCAGAACAATCTGAGATGATGGGTGTCATGACTTGCTGAAATGAAATGGAATGACCCACATGCGTTGAAACGAGTGCTCGCACGCTATCCTTCACACTACATTAAATGCTCACGCACATCTCACACACATTCTACACCATTCAAATGGAAGGACGGAGCACTAACCATAACAGACAGCACATCAAGCGTGATGAATTCGCACACTTTAACCAGCTACACCTCCATGAAGTAAACACTGCTAACCCAACATAACAGGAGAGAAGTGATGCAGCACTTAAGCTTTTATTTATTTAACCTTTCAAACACATTGATCCTTCATTTTGTGGAAAGGTTGGAGGGTAAGAAAGAAAAAGCATTGGAGGAATGGCTGGACACACGTGTGCATGTGTCTGTGTGACCACTTTTAGGGACCATTTCGTTTTTTCCCCTGGTATTTTACATCTCTGTTGGCCTCCTAACCCCAGCCAGACTGTAGAGGCCTAGACAGAGACCTTCTCATGTTGAACCACTGAAGGCCAGCCAAGTACTGTACACTCACATCCTTTACAGTCTTTTATTCTTACACCCAATTGATTCTTAGAAGTGAAGCACATTCTCAGTAGGAAGTCTTTCATTCCTGGCTGAAGATTTTCATTGTTTTAATAGGTCCCAAACAAAAGATGCTCAGTTCTGTTCAACTAAAACGTAATGGTGTTGATAATGTAGCCCTACAGTACATACTGTACAGTATACTGAACATTCCACAGCACCAAACACTAACTGCGTGACTACCAGAAATGAACTAACATCTGAGCTAAACATCAATTATTGATTTCTCCTTCCAAAAAGGTCATATACAGTAATGACTATGGCTTCATATAAGAGGGGGAAAAATGTATCAACTAATTCTTTTCAAGACAGGGCATGTGTTAAAGACAGCTTAAGTTGTTTAGTTTCCAGCCTTACCACAGCTGTGCTTACTCTGACTGCTGCACTTAATGCTAGAGTACAGTAAAGCCCCTACACACACACGTAACTCCCACCACAACCCCCCACACACCTTATCCTACGCATAAACACCATTAAAGTGTATAGTTAGCGAACACACTTTTGTACATCGCGCTGTAACGTACAATTGACCTTATTTTAGCTCCCCAAAAACGTAATACTTCCAGGTCAACTGTAATATGAATACCATTGTAAAGCACAATTTCTACCCCTTTCCAGCCAAATCAATGACAAGACCTTCATGCTGCCCGTCTTTGCATTATTGAAGAAGGCAATGAGCTCCGTCAGGTCTTTTTTTTAAATGACGGGTGGAGAAGTGAAACCTACTGCGTCCCAGCTAGCACAGTGGATCTGGGCCGATTCCGGCTGAGAGTTGGGGCACTCAGCTGACAGTCAGACTCGGGCTAACGTCATGTGGCCCGAGTCTGGGCCGCCTTCGGCAGTATTACTTATGGCTGGCTACGATGCGGGTATTGAGCTCGGGCTGATTCCAGTGTGAGTTATCTGGCCCAAATGTATTACTTGGGGTTCGGGCTTGATACCGGTGATAGTTATCTGGTCCAAATGTATTACTTGGGGTTTGGGCCAATTGGGGCTGCTCTCTGGAAGATGATTGCACGGTCTGCTTTATATAATTAACATTTAATTACTTATTTTTCCAAATTTTTTCATTGTTTCTGTGATCCAAAAAATACAATTAACATTTAAATGAAATTCTTTAAGGGTCCTGTGTAGTATTTTAGTATTTTGTATTTCCTTGGTGCAAGGCAATTGATAAGCATTAAAAACTTTGTGGATGGAACCTCCCAAGTGGCGCAGTAGTCTAAGACACTGCATCGCAGTGCAAACTTAGGGGTTTTGTCCTGTTGGAAAGTGAACCTTCGCCCCAGTCTGAGGTCCTGAGGGCTCTGGATCAGGTTTTCGTCAAGGATCTCTCTGTACTTTGCTCCGTTCCTCTTTCCCTCCATCCTAACAAGTCTCACATTCCCTGCCAAAGAAAAACATCCCCGCAGCATGATGCTGTCACCACCATGCTTCATCGTAGGGATGGTGCCAGGTTTCATCCAGACGTGACGCTTGGCATTCAGGCGAAAGAGTTCAATCTTGGTTTCATCAGACTAGAGAATCTTGTTTCTCATGGTCTGAGAGTCCTTAAGTGCCTTTTGGCAAACTCCAAGAGGGCTGTCATGTGCCCTTTACTGAGGAGTGGCTTCCGACTGGCCACTCTACCATAAATGCCTGATTTGTGAAGTGCTGCAGAGATGGTTGTTCTTCTGGAAGTTTATCCCATCTCCACAGAGGACCTCTGGAGCTCTGTCAGAGTGACCATCGGGTTCTTTGTCACCTCCCTGACCAAGGCGGACATGAACTGTTCAGAGGAGACTGAGTGAATCAAGCTTCATGGTCAAATTGCTTCAAAGAAACCACTACTATTTTATTAAACTAGGTATGTCAGTTAAGATCAAATTCTTGTCAGCTCAGGGATTTGATCTAGCAACCTTTCGGATTCTGGCCCAACGCTCTAACCAGTAGGTGACCTGCCGCCCCAAAGGACAACAATAAAATAAGAGACTTTCTTGGGTCAACAAACACGAGCAAAGGACATTAGACCGGTGGAAATCTGTCCTTTGGTCCAAATGTGAGATTTTTGGTTCCAACCGCGTAGGTGAACGGATGCAAATAGTCTGGGTAGCCATTTGATTAGATGTTCACGAGTCTTATGGCTTGGGGGTAGAAGCTGTTTAGAAGCCTCTTGGACCTAGACTTGGCGCTCTGGTACCGCTTGCTGTGTGGTAGCAGAGTGAACAGTCTATGACTGGGGTGGCTGGAGTCTGACAATTTTTAGGGTCTTCCTCTGACACCGCCTGGAATAGAGGTCCTGGATGGCAGGAAGCTTGGCCCCAGTGATGTACTGGACCATACGCATTACCCTCTGTAGTGCCTTGCGGTCGGAGGCCGAGCAGTTGCCATACCAGGCAGTGATGCAACCAGTCAGGATGCTCGCGATGGTGCAGCTGTAGAACCTTTTGAGGATCTGAGGATCCATGCCAAATATTTTCAGTCTCCTGAGGGGAAAAAGGTTCTGTTGTGCCCTCTTCACGACTGTCTCGGTGTGCTTGGACAATGTTAGTTTGTTGGTGATGTGGGCACCAAGGAACTTGAAGCTCTCAACCTGCTCCACTACAGCCCTGTCGATATGAATGGTGACGTGCTCGGTCCTCCTTTTCCTCGGCCCACAATCATCTCCTTTGTCTTGATCCCATTGAGGGAGAGGTTGATGTCCTGGCATCACACGGCCAGGTCTCTGACCTCCTTCCTATAGGCTGTCTCTTTGTTGTCGGTGATCAGGCCTACCACTGTTGTGTCATCAGCAAACTTAATGATGGTGTTGGAGTCGTACCTGGCTGTGCAGTCATGAGTGAACAGGGAGTACAGGAGGGGACTGAGCACTCATCCCTGAGGGACCCCTGTGTTAAGGATCAGCATGGCGGATGTGTTATTACCTACCCTTACCACCTGGGGGCGGCCCGTCAGGAAGTCCAGGATCCAGTTGCAGAGGGAGGTGTTTAGTCCCAGGGTCCTTAGCTTATTGATGAGCTTTGAGGGCACTATGGTGTTGAACGCTGAGCTGTAGTCAATGAATAGCACTCTCACAGAAGTGTTCCTTTTGTCCAGGTGGGAAAGGGCAGTGTGGAGTGCAATAGAGATTGCATCATCTGTGGATCTGTTAGGGTGATATGCAAATTGGACTGGGTCTATAGTTTCTGGGATAATGGTTTTGATGTGAGCCATGACCAGCCTTTCAAAGCACTTCATGGCTACAGACGTGAGTGCTTCGGGTCGGTAGTCATTTAGGCAGGTTACCTTAGTGTTCTTGGGCACAGGGACTATGGTGGTCTGCTTAAAACATTTAGGTATTACAGACTCGCACAGTGAGAGATTGAAAATGTCAGCACATGCTCGGAGTACATGTCCTGGTAATCCGTCTGGCCCTGCACCCTTGTGAATGTTGACCTGTCTAAAGGTCTTACTCACATTGGCTGCGAAGAGCGTGATCACACAGTCTTCCGGAACAGCTGGTGCTCTCATGCATGTTTCAGTGTTATTTGCCTCGAAGCGAGCATAAAAGTAGTTTAGCTCGTCTGGTAGGCTCATGTCACTGGGCAGCTCTCGGCTGTGCTTCCCTTTGTAGTCTGCAATGGTTTGCAAGCCCTGCCACATCCGACGAGCGTCAGAGCCGGTGTAGTACAATTCAATCTTAGTCCTGTTTTAACACTGTGTCTGTTTAATGGTTCGTCGGAGGGAATAGCGTGATTTCTTATTAGCTTCCGGGTTAGAGTCCCGTTCCTTGCTCTAGTCTTTAGCTCAGTGCGAATGTTGCCTGTAATCCATGGCTTCTGGTTGGGGTATGTACAGTTGAAGTTTGAAGTTTACATAAACAAGTTTTAATGACTCCAATCTAAGTGTTTCAACCACTCCACAAATTTCTTGTTAACAAACTATAGTTTTGGCAAGTCGGTTAGGACATCTTTTTGCATGACACAAGTAATTTTTCCAACAATTGTTTACAGACAGATTATTTCACTTATAATTCACTGTATCACAATTCCAGTGGGTCAGAAGTCTAAGTTGACTGTGCCTTTAAACAGCTTGGAAAATTCCAGAAAATTATCTCATGGCTTTAGAAGCTTCTGATAGGCTAATTGACATCATTTGAGTCAATTGGAGGTGTACCTGTGGATGTATTTCAAGGCCTACCTTCAAACTCAGTGTCTCTTTGCTTGACACCATGGGAAAATCAAAGGAAATCAGCCAAGACTTCAGAAAAATAATTGTAGACCTCCACAAGTCTGGTTCATACTTGGGAGTAATTTCCAAATGCCTGAAGGTACCATGTTCATCTGTACAAACAATAGTACACAAGTATAAACACCATGGGACTATGCAGCCGTCATACCGCTCAGGAAGAAGACACGTTCTGTCTCCTAGAGATGAATGTACTTTGGTGCGAAAAGTGCAAATCAACCCCAGAACAACAGCAAAGGACCTTGTGAAGATGCTGGAGGAAACAGGTACAAAAGTATCTATATCCACAGTAAAACGAGTCCTATATCAACATAACCTGAAAGGCCGCTCAGCAAGGAAGAAGCCACTGCTCCAAAACCGCATTTAAAACAGCCAGACTACGGTTTGCAACTGCACATGGGGACAAAGATCATACTTTTTGGAGAAATGTCCTCTGGTCTGATGAAACAAAAATAGAACTGTTTGGCCATAATGACCATCGTTATGTTTGGAGGAAAAAGGGGGAGACTTATAAGCCAAAGAACACCATCCCAACCGTGAAGCAAGGGGGTGGCAGCGTCATGTTGTGGGGGAGCTTTGCTGCAGGAGTGACTGGTGCACTTCACAAAATAGATGGCATCATAAGGTGGGAAAATTATGTGGATATATTGAAGCAACATCTCAAGACAGTCAGGAAGTTAAAGCTTGGTCGCAAATGGGTCTTCCAAATGGACAATGACCCCAAGGATACTTCCAAAGTTGTGGCAAAATGGCTTAAGGGACAACAAAGTCAAGGTATTGGAGAGTCCATCACAAAGCCCTGACCTCAATCCTATAGAACATTTGTGGGCAGAACTGAAAAGGCGTGTGCGAGCAAGGAGGCTTACAATCCTGACTCAGTTACACCAGCTCTGTCAGGAGGAATAGGCCAATATTCACCCAACTTATTGTATTGTGGGAAGCTTGTGGAAGGCTACCCGAAACATTTGACCCAAGTTAAACAATTTATAAGCAATGCTACCAAATACTAATCGAGTGTATGTAAACTTCTGACCCATTAGGAATGTGATGAAAGAAATAAAAGCTGAAATAAATTATTATTATTATGACATTTCACATTCTTAAAATAAAGTGGTGATCCTAACTGACCTAAGGACTTTTTACTAGGATTAAATGTCAAGAAATATGAAAAACGGAGTTTAAATGTATTTGGCTAAGGTGTATGTAAACTTCTGACTTCAACTGTAAGTACGGTCACATCAAAGCACTTATTGATGAAGCCAATGACTGATGTGGTGTACTCCTCAATGCCATAGGAAGAATCCCAGAACATATTCCAGTCTGTGCAAGCAAAACAGTCCTGTAGCTTAGCATCTGCCTCATCTGACCACTTTTTTATGGACAGAGTCACTGGTGCTTCCTGCTTTAATTTTTGCTTGTAAGCCGTAATAAGAAGAATAGAATTATGGTCAGATTTGCCAAATGGAGGGTGAGGGAGAGCTTTGTACGTGTCTCTGTGTGTGGAATATAGGTGGTCTAGAGTTTTCTCCCTCTGGTTGCACATTTTACATGCTGGTAGAAATGAGGTAAAACGGATTTAAGTTTCTCAGCATCAAAGTCCCCGGCCACTAGGAGCACCGCCTCTGGATGAGCGTTTTCCTGTTTGCTTATGGCAGTATACAGCTCATTGAGTGTGGTCTTAGTGCTAGCGTCCGTCTGTGGTGGAATGCTACGAAAAATCCAGATGAAAACTCTCTCGATAGATACAGCGTATAACCAGCCAGCTGTATGTTAATAATGTCGTTGTTCAGCCACGACTCCGTGAAGCACAAGATATTACAGTTTTTAATGTTCCGTTGGTAGTTTAATCTTCCTCGTAGGTCGTTGATTTTATTTTACAATGATTGCACGTTAGCTAGTAGAACGGAAGGCAGGGGGGGTTTATTCGATCGCCTACAAATTCTCAGAAGGCAGCCCGACCGCCGTCCTCTTTTTCTCTGTTGTCTCTTCACGCAAATGACGGGGATTTGGGCCTGTTCCCGGAAAAGCAGTATGTCGTTCACGTCGGGCTCGTCAGACTCGTTAATAGGGAAAAAAAGCTTCTGCCAGTTCGTGGTGAGTAATCGCTGTTCTGATGTCCAGAAGTTATTTTCGGTCATAAGAGATGGAAGCAGCAGTATAATGTACAAAATAAGCTAAAATAAAAAATATAAAACACAATTGGTTAGGAGCATGTAAAACGTCAGCCATCTTCTCCGGCGCTGTCTAAATTGAGATGGTTTGGGATGAGTTGGACCGCAGAGTGAAGGAAAAGCAGCCAACAAGTGCTCAGCATGTGGGAACTCCTTCAAGACTGTTGGAAAATAATTCCAGGTGAAGCTGGTTGAGGGAATGATTCCATATGTGTTATTTCATAGTTTTGTTGTCTTCACTATTATTCTATTATGTAGAAAATAGTAAAAAAAATAAAGAAAAACTCTTGAATGAGTAGGTGTGTCCAAACTTTTGACTGGTACAGTATGTATTATTTTAAATATATATATTCGTAAATATATTATTGTCCCCTAACCCTGGAGTAAACTACATCAATACTTAGGCTTCTACTTCCAGCTTATACATACTATATCCACTTGTGTGTGGAGTGTTACCTCAGCGTCCTGCTTCGGTAGATCGTAGGTTCTCTTGATCGTACGTAGTGATGTCACACTTAGCTCCGCCTCCTCCAGCAGAATCTCCAATAGCAACACCAGCTGCTCCGGCATCACCTAGGCAACGTAAATAGAAAGGAGGGGTTATTTGTGGGTCTCAACATTTGTGGGTCTCAACATGATCGACAACATCAGTATGATTTACTTGACTTCATTTTGTTTGAGGGGTATTTTATGAATAACACCGAAACACATTAATATCAGTCTCTATTCAGCAAACAGTCTGTTTGGATGGGTTATGAAGAGTGACAAAAAGAGAAACTCGTTAAAAAAATATAAAAAAATCAGCAAAATATTAAGATAATGCCAAGGCAAATGTTCAGAATATAAGGGAAATGGTGGGGGAATGTTTAGCGTTTGAAGTGGAACGGTGACAGAGGGAGGCAGATAAGTTATTCTGTAGACGGAGTGAAACAAGAGAAGAGAAGAAAGAGGAAGAGAGACATGATGAGTCTTGCGAACGTCTCAACAGCACACGGTCACAAAGAAGGAACTCCTTTCATTGAAGTTGTTCTCTGCTGAGGCCCAAAGCTTTTCGACTATTAAATATCATTTGATACAAAAATAAAGCAGATTTGCCATGACTGAATAGACTATTGAACAGGGGAAGACAGTAAAGAGAAGATTAAAGAAAGAATATGTTAGACACATTCATTTCTACATTTGTTCTGTTGGGATAGTGCTGATTAATGCTGTGTTATGTGGTATTCTAAAAGAGGACTTCCAGAGAGACACCCCCATGGTGCTGTGAGCTGTGCCTAGCCTTGCCTGCCTCTCCCTGGGATAGACAAGACACATATTCCTCCTCTCTGGGATAAAATAAAGGAGGCTCCATAGAGACTGATGTGAAAATGGAGCAGTGTGTGCGTGAATATAAATGGGTGGAGGCCAAGCTGCTATTCTTACCCCATTATCACATTATGATCTGGAACTGGCTCTCTCCACACACACACACACACACACACACACACACACACACACACACACACACACACCTTTTCTACATTAAATGTATTCTCTTTTTTTGCCTCTCCTTTGCATTCCTCCCTTTGTCAATCTTTCTTATCCACAACAAACTTTTGGTAAGGAAATACCAGGAGAACTTTTGCCCTACCAGAAAGCTCTCCATTACAAACACAGGGACTATTTAACCATTGGTTGGTCTGAGAGAATCCCATTCAAAGCTTCAAGTCAAGCAACTACAGCCTATACACTGACAGTAAATTAATGTGGATACTCTGCAAATAGATCTCTCTCTCTCGCTCTCTTACTGTACCTCTATCTGTCCTGTTTCTGTCTTGCTCTCCTCACCTCACTACTCCTCCATTTTGTGAGAGCTAACCGTTAGGTCCCTCCATCTTGAAGGGTCTCTGAGAGGCATGATCCAGTCATAAAACCCCTAATTTCAGCCTCTCTCTCTCCCTCTCTCTCTCTCTCTCTCTCTCACAATCTGTGTGAGCGGATTCACGTGAGCTTCGTGTGTAGGGGAGAGATAGAGGATAGGTTACCCACTCTAGTGGGAAAATGCTCTCAACACCGGATTATTGGGGCTATTGTTAGTCTCAGCCCTGACCCGATCATGAGATCAAACAGTGTGTGTGTGTGGTGCCACCCTCGGCGCCCTCTCCAAGGGTAGGGAGTTCCCAGGCAGGGAGATCACCTTTTCCCCTCCCGATAACGCACACGCACACAAACACGCACGCACACAGCACCACTTAGTGAGGTAATGTGTTTGGTCTTGCTTGTCTGTTTCATACTCCTCCACATCCATCTTTCCATTCAACCTATCAAAACCCTCCACAACTCCTACTCAGAAATACACTGACGAACACTTACAAACACTACTCAGAGTGGCATGAAGAGCAATGGCCATTTAAGAGAGGCTTGGTTTAAACCCTCTGTTTTCTCCCCCATATTTTCATGCTTATGTCTCCGCCCCTCTCCAAAGTGGTTACTCCAACCATGAAACCTCCCCCCCCAGCCTTGTCTAATGGTGTGTTTCTGCCTCATCAGCCTCAAACGCCTGGTCTGGACTAGGAGAACCATCATCATTATCATTCTTGCTGGAGGATGACTTGCTGTTTTGGAGGTCAGTGAAACGGGATTTAATATCCACTGATCTCAAACATACAGACTGGCGTGTTCACACACAGTGGCACATTGAATACCCCATTGTAAGAAGACATGTCTCCCGACGTCAGATGGGAGCGCCCAGAGCAATAACCACACTAACATAAGATAGTGATAATATTGTATTATATGACACCGGGAATGGAACCCACAACCTAAAGCCATGCTTTACCAACTGAAACATGTCCAGTAATAGAACAGTAGCTGAGTGTAATAACACTCCGAAAACCTTCCTGCTATTACAGACAGACGGACGGACGGAGAGACAGACAGAATCCTGTGATCGTTCATAACTTCCATGGCAACGACACTGGATACCACACTAAGCAACCTGTGTGTGTGTGTGTGTGTGTGTGTGTGTGTGTGAGGGACACCGTGAGCTTCTTTATCTTTGACCTTTTCTCTCTACCTCTCCACCACTCCACTCTCTCTCAATCTTTTTCTCCCCTTTAAAACACCTCTTCTGTCATAGCTCGTTGAGAGAGAGAGAATCACTGCTATCGTGGCATCCACATAGTTCCGACGTTTAAATCATGTGGTTGTTATCAACGTTACTGCTACCAACATCTCCCGAAATATCCTTATAGGTACTAAGTCACATTGGCATTTCAATGAGCTGTATGTCTCTCCCCTGTTGTCCGTATCCCTCCCTCCTTTACAGCGGTTTGAGTGTGTGTGTCTCAGAATGCTAGTTCAGTCACAATGCATTATGGGTGATGGAGACGTGGAATCACTGTGACATTATAAAACCCAACAGTGATTTCTCAGAGGCCATTCAACCGCGTGTGTGTGTGCGCGCGCATGTGTGTGTGTTTGTGTGTGACAGACCATTCAGTCGCTCCATTGAATTTTATTTCTGTCTGACCGCAGACTCGTAAAAGCTCTCTGGCACCAGCGTCTAAACGCCTCAGCACCCCCCCCACCACCACCACCACCCGCCTCAGGTACTAGAGTTACTCTTTCTCCATTTTTCCCTTTCCCCATTTCTAGCTTTAATGTTCGTCAATCTCTTTTGACTACCCCTCCGACCTCCATCCCTCCCCTCCTTCCCTCCCCACCCTCTCATTTATCTGGCCCCTCTCAGCAAGATTTCCTCCCACATAGGGAGAGGTGACTTTATTGAATTATAGATCACATGTAAGCAGGATGCCTCTCACTGTGTGTGTGTGTGTGTGTGTGTGTGTGTGTTCGAGCATTCATACAATTCATTGAATGATTGGGCAAACAGTGAACAACAAGAGGGAAAGGTTCTTCTTAGTGAGTCACGTGTTTCTCTGTTGGACTTTCAGCCCGGGGAACCAGAGCCGACTCTCTGTGCTGATATCAATCTGTGCTGATGACATCACAGCTGGGTCACCTTAGAGATAGCGGATGCCTTAGAGTGATGCCCCTCATGTTTGTGATATCACTCTCTGTTCCCCACTCCTCCTCTCCTCCGGGATGTTCTGCTTTTATCACAATCATAACATGCTCTGGGATTGAGCTGCTTAAAAGCGACGCGCATGTGTGTATGTGTGTGTCTGACATTTTATCTTGATTAGAAGGATAAACCCCCCAACACAGCTTGCAGTGTATGCTAAGCCTGGTTGTGAGAAGCACACACAAAGTGTCTCATCCACAGACAAGGCTGCTGATTTATCTAGCAGGGAGGGACAGGCAAGAAGGGCCTAGCAAAGAGACTCCTGCTATCACTATGGGACATTCACGACACATACCATACACTGTCAATCCACTCCATAGACACATCGTCATCGCTCCTCTTGCACCCCAGCTGCCAAACTAACCCTGATTCAGATGACCATCCTACCCATGCTAGATTACGAAGACATCATTTATAGATTGGCAGGTAAGGGTGCTCTCGAGCGGGTAGATGTTCTTTACCATTTGCCACCAATGCTCCTTATAGGACACATCAATGCACTCTATACTCCTCTGTAAACTGGTCATCTCTGTATACCCGTCGCAAAGACCCACTGGTTGATGCTTATTTATAAAACCCTCTTAGGCCTCACTCCCCCCCCCTATCTGAGATATCTACTGCAACCCTCATCCTCCACATACAACACCCGTTCTGCCAGTCACATTCTGTTAAAGGTCCCCAAAGCACACACATTCCTGGGTCGATCCTCTTTTCAGTTCGCTGCAGCTAACGACTGGAACGAGTTGCAACAAACACTCAAACTGGACAGTTATCTCCATTTCTTCATTCATAGACTCAATCATGGACACTTACTGACAGTTGTGGCTGCTTTGCGTGATGTATTGCTGTCTCTACCTTCTTGCCCTTTGTGCTGTTGACTGTGCCCAATAATGTTTGTACCATGTTTTGTGTTGCTCCCATGCTATGTTGTCATCTTAGGTCTCTCTTTATGTAGTGTTGTGTTGTCTCTCTTGTCGTGATGTGTGTTTTGTCCTATATTTATATATATTTTTTAAATAAAGGTTAAATAAAAATAAATAAAATAGGCATCACCCCACAGCATCACACCACCATGTGTGTGTGTGTGTATCAAATGTGTTTCATGCGTGTTTGTGTGATCAGTGTGACCCATTGACGGTATATATGAATGGACAAAGCCATTGACCACGTCACACCATCATTCTTATGTGAAGCCTCTATAGCGCTTTGAAACCAAATGAAGTCGGTTAAGATGGCGTCTCATCGAGACATAACATTTATATCCAGGAAGTGACATGCAGCCTATTTTTTAATAAAGGTTAAATAAAAATAAATAAAATAAAGGTGAATGAGAATATTTAAGTATTTGGATGAGCGATGGCTGATTGGCATAGGCAAGGTGCAATAGATGGTATAAAATACAGTATATACATGTGATATGAGTAACGTAAGATATGTAAACATTATTAAAGTGGCATTATTTAGAGTGCATTGTGTAACGTGACCAGTGATCCATTTATTAAAGTGACCAGTGATCCATTTATATAAGTGGCCAGTGATTGGGTCTCAATGTAGGCAGCAGCCTCTCTGTGCTAGTGATGGCTGTTTAGCAGTCTGATGGCCTTGAGATAGAAGCTGTTTTTCACTCTCTCTGTCCCAGCTTTGATGCACCTGTACTGACCTCGCCTTCTGGATGATAGCGGTGTGAAAAGGCAGTGGCTCGGGTGGTTGTTGTCCTTGATGATGTATTTGGTCTTCCTGTGACATCAGGTGCTGTAGGTGTCATGGAGGGCAGGTAGTTTGCCCCGGTGATGCGTTGTGCAGACAGCACCACCCTCTGGAGAGCCTTGCGGTTGAGGAGGGTGCAGTTGCCGTACAAGGCTGTACCCGCAGGGATGCTCTCGATAGTGCATCTGTAAAGGTTTGTCAGGGTTTTGGGTGACAAGCCAAATTTCTTCAGCCTCCTGAGGTTGAAGGGCAGCTGTTGCGCCTTCTTCACCACACTGTCTGTGTGGGTGGACCATTTCAGATTGTCTGTGATGTGTACGCCAAGGAACTTAAAACTACTAAACCATTTACTAAAACTATTTATGCTTTCCATTCGAAACAGTTTGAGCAGTTTGTGCATATATTATGACCACCTTTTGTGACGTTTCTGTTGTTGTTGTTGGTATCTTAAAATTAATTTGTTCTATTTTGAGGAAGTGTATACTGGCTACAGCGTCTCAAAATGGACAAACAGTACTATTGGTGCTTTTTTCTCGTTTTTCAAGCGAAGGTTTTTTAAGGGAGTATGAGAGCACACTCATTTGGCTCACCTAGCTGAGTTCCGATAGGCGCCAGCCGAACCGAAGCATGCGGATCCTTAACTCAAGTTGAATGCCGACCGGGGTACTGTAGATTTACATTAGCAACTAAATGATCCTCATAACTTCACATGTACGCAATGTTTTAATAATTGGTTCAAGGACATCTGGTGTATTAGAAGAAATTGTTGGTACCATGATTGTCTTTACATTTTTTACTTATTTACACGAAGATTGACCACAAAGATTGAAATTTTTCCATTCTCTATAATTGGGGATCCGGTTTTCTGCAAACAATGCCTGCAGTACCGCTGTCAGACTTGATCGTCCGTGGCTTCAATCAGAGGGGGCAGTCGTTCTACCCTGGAGTGGCCTCAGGACCAGGTTCCCCACACAACTATTCTGGGAGGTACCCCCAGAGCCTCACCCATTCTCTCACCTCTCAACCCCCTGTGACCTAACGCTGCTCTGTGATTGGCTAGAGCCTCCTAGGCCCACTGCCTGATTGGAGAAGAGCTACTGCGGCCCACCCTGTATAACACACAGCAGCTGAGAACACACACACACACAAACACATATGAAAACACACATATGTGAACACTAGCTTCTGAAGTGTGTCTGCACCAGCTTTAATGTTCAGACTTGTAACCTTAACTGCAAGCAAAGCCTTTCAAACTACTGCCATTGGCCTACTGATGCGTTTTCAGTTTTCAGCTTCGGGGCAATTTCACAATTGTCCTTCTCACAAACCCTTTTCAAACCTCACATCCACAAACACACAGTCACACGTGCGCGCAAACCTGTGGAAGTTTCATTCATTTCTGCCACTCAGTTCCTCGCCACAAACCACAGTCTGCTTAACGTCTCCGCGGTGAAAGGCTCCCTCTCCTCCTTTCCTCCCTCTCTCCTCCTCTCTTCCCAGTGGAGAAACAAACCGGTCGGTCTTCAAAATACAGGCACGTATACAGAGATGCCTTTGACGTGGACCAGAACAAAAGAGCCGCTGTGTGTGCGCGAGAGAGAGAGAGAGAGAGAGAGAGAGAGAGAGAGAAAGGAGATGAATGGGCCCAGTGGTGACAAATACAAACATCTGGAGGTTAGCTTAGACAAAGAGAAGTATGAGGAAGACAAGAGAAGGAGGGGAGGAAGAGAGGAGAGTATTCAGAGCTACGCATGACCTGGTGCCGGAAAGAGGCCCAGAAAGCACCTACCCACAGGTACCCACAAACATACACACACACTCAATGTATGGAACGTGTGCGCTATATAGGATAATAATAGCAAAGTTTCAAGGTTCAAGGTTTCATTTTCTCCAGCCATTTGTACTGGCTTAATCTTGACTGCAAGGTAGACCCGTGGAAGGGTGGTGTCTAAACATTATCCCTGTGAAATACAGTGACCGCCCAGCAGAAGGATACTATGGCTGTGGAGGGTGACTAAACATTATCCCTGTGAAATACAGTGACCGCACAGCAGAAGGATACTATGGCTGTGGAGGGTGTCTAAACATTATCCCTGTGAAATACAGTGACTGCCCAGCAGAAGGATACTATGGCTGTGGAGGGTGACTAAACATTATCCCTGTGAAATACAGTGACCGCACAGCAGAAGGATACTATGGCTGTGGAGGGTGACTAAACATTATCCCTGTGAAATACAGTGACCGCCCAGCTAAAGAAGGATACTATGGCTGTGGAGGGTGACTAAACATTATCCCTGTGAAATACAGTGACCGCACAGCAGAAGGATACTATGGCTGTGGAGGGTGACTAAACATTATCCCTGTGAAATACAGTGACCGCACAGCAGAATACTATGGCTGTGGAGGGTGACTAAATATTATCCCTGTGAAATACAGTGACCGCACAGCAGAAGGATACATGGCTGCACAGCAGAAGGATACTATGGCTGTGGAGGGTGACTAAATATTATCCCTGTGAAATACAGTGACCGCCCAGCAGAAGGATACTATGGCTGTGGAGGGTGACTAAACATTATCCCTGTGAAATACAGTGACCGCACAGCAGAAGGATACTATGGCTGTGGAGGGTGACTAAACATTATCCCTGTGAAATACAGTGACCGCACAGCAGAAGGATACTATGGCTGTGGAGGGTGACTAAACATTATCCCTGTGAAATACAGTGACCGCCCAGCAGAAGGATACTATGGCTGTGGAGGGTGACTAAATATTATCTCAGCTACATGGCTGTGGAGGGGTTCCTGGTGACCGCAAAAAGTCATGGCTGTGGAGGGCTAATTACAGTGAGACGGACAAAAGGATCATGGCTGTGAGGGACTAAATATTATCTCAGCTACAAACGGTTCCTGGTTAAAAAGTCATCAGGGCTAATTGGAGACGGACAAATACACACACACGGGGGCACACACACACACACACACACACACACACACACACAGGCACACACACAGGCACCCACACAGGCACCCACACACAAAACACACAAAGTAACTTGGTCACTCAACATAAAATTGGCATGTTATCTGGTAATTTGGAGGTAATTTGACCTTGTCGTATGAGGGTTGTGTTTCAATAACACACAAAGGCATGGAAACTAAGTCCATTTGTAAATTGAAAAGGGAATTCATTGAGCTAAGAAGCTGGAGGTTAGCCACATGTTTAGAACAATAGGGGTGAAAGACACATACACTGATACGACCCCTACTGTGTAGAGATATGATCTGTCCCTATTGAAAGAAAGGCAGAGACCGAGAGAGAGAGAGAGCGTAAGCGAGAAAAAGACAGAGTAAGAAAGAGGGAGAGAACTGCTTGCGTGTGTGCGTGCGGTGTGTGTGCGTGTGGTGTGTGTGCCTCCTGTTTGAACCCTGGCGTTTGAACTCATGTGTCTGAGCTGACGGAGGTATGTGTTCTGTGTGTGTGTGTGTGTGTGTGTGAGAGAGTGAGAGAGAGAGGAGAGAGAGACAGACAGACAGACAGACAAAGGTATATCAGATAGACTAAGCCCAGATATCTGCTCACATCAAGAAAGTCACGCGCCACTGAGAGACATTCTCAAAACACACACACGACTGGGAGACAGGAGCAGAGGACATCGAGAGGACAAGTCTGTCAGTTCACAATTCATAGAACACTACAGACTGAAAGTATAGCTTGTCAAACTACCCTGTTGATCATACTGACTGCTGTTAAACCCCCCCCTCTCCACAATTCTACTCCAAACCTGCCATCATCAATGACAGAAAATCTAGGATGAGATCGTCTTCAATAATTGGTCATTATAACCAGGAAGTGTGAGCCCAGTCTAATAGGTATGTGAGGGTGGCTAGGGGATGATCCGGAGGGGTGGCTAGGGCCACACAGTCTGGATGATGGAGAATTTAGCATTTTTCAAACACCTGAAACAGCTTTTCCTGCAATCGAGAGCCATAATCATTATGCTTAATTCAATCTAAAAAAACATGTATATTTTTTCTGAATATCTAAGCATAACACTTGAGCTGTCCTGACCAGTGGGTCTTTTTTTAAATGAAACTAAATATGCTTTTATGCATCTTTGCTCAAATTTGGGTAAAAGATTGAAAGGAATGTGAGTCTTATTCAGTACATTTAGTTATTGCTTGCTTTTCTAAAGTCTACCAACCTTGACAGCAGGCATGCCAGCTAAAATAGTTAGCCAAGCTAACTACTTTAACTTGATTGATAGCCTGAAATGGCTTCTTGGTAGCTAGTTATGAAGTTAGGAGATTAGGAACCTATCTGCACTAGCTAAAAGTCAACTTCATGAAATTGCTATGTGGCTAGTAGTATTACAGAGAAACAAAAAAATCTGAGGGGGGCACGTTCCCCTGTGCCCCCTATGGGCATGACGCCTCTGTGCTGAGTCCCAGAGAGAAGACCAGGTAGAACTGGACTCTGATACATCATCATCAGCTCAATTAAATTCGGATGAAGACGCCATTTCCTCTATTCGTCTATATCCATCAGAGAAGTGATCCACACAGACAGAGGTTTCTCATAGCATAACATCATAATGGCACACAACCACAGCCAATTTAGCAGAGGAAAAGAACACATGATATTCTGACAGAAAAATTCAGACTTGGATTCTATGACGTCTGGCATAATGGGTCGTGGTTTGGAATGTGCGTGTCTGTGTGCACGTGTTTGGTTTGCTTCCAGTTTTCCAGCCTGTCTTTGACTAGAGAGCACCTGACCACAGAGGAAGCTGGGAAATGGGGTGTCCATGTTTGATCTCTGTGTGTGGTATGTATCAATCTGGACTGTGTCCCAAACCGCGCTGTATACCCTTTATAGCGCACTACTTTTGACCAGAACCATATGGGCCCTGCTATATCAACAAGATCTCACACTTTTACCTATTTGACTTCAGATTCCGACGTTTCTCCAACCATTACATTTGGAAGTTCCTCCAAATGTCAAATTTCGACGGTTAAGTTTGGGATAGGGTTACAACAGACGTAACTTGACAGTTAAGTTTAGGCATTCATTCTAAATGGTAAGTTAAGGGTTAAGGTTTGGGATAGGGTAAAAAAAAAAAGCTGTGGGAATGAACACGTGACCCTCGGAGAGCCAGAGCTTGTGGCTTACGCCCATCCCACACTCAGATAGTAGAATTCACAAGACACAATTTCAAAATGTGGTTGTGCATCAACAGTTTATCTCGTATTATGTAAGTCACAGAGAGTCACTCAATACCCCATGTCATCAAAAACATTTCAGATTGTAAGTTAGCTGGACGCAAGACTATCTAAACTTGTAGTAATCATGGTTGAATTACAGACTGTGGGGCCCCCATTGATTTTGGTAGTCACTCTCACTCCGATATCATATTCAAAACTGCAAACATTCCACTCTACCCTATGGCAAAAAGCAGTAGAATTGCATGAAGTTTGTTATAAAATTGCTCCATTTTATCTCTGCCTCATGGCAAAATGTGTAGATTTGCGGCAAACTTGCTTTAAAACTGCAACATTTTCTTTTGGCAAAATGTGTAGAACTGCAGGAAATGAACTGTAAACATTACATTTTGCTTAGGGCCCCCAAAAGGCTAGGGCCGGCTCTGACTGCATGTGTGCGTATGGATGTGGGTACGCAGACCCGCAAACCACTGCAGTCCCCCATGATGAGTTCAGATTTTGTGGCCTCCACCTCCATCAGAGTTAGACTGTTGAGTTAGACTTTTGAGTTAGACTGCCTGAGTTAGACTGCCTGAGTGCCAGCACATGCACACACAGATATACACACTCAGATCTCAAAGACATGTAGTTATTGGATTAATGTGCGGGAAGCATAATCCCTGGCGTCTATGAACCCAGTAACATAAAGCTCTCATTACTCTGTGTGCATTTATACAACAGGTGGGTCTAATCCTGGATGCGGATTGGTTAAAACCGCATTCCAGCCTGTGTCTAGTCCACAAGTTACCACCGGCTAAAGCTATGACCTTAAAATGCATATTTACTCTGTTCCATCTGACTGCGCAATCCACTGTCTCATCAGCCCAGGCAAGGAAGTTATAAACTTGATCTCTGCTATAAAAAGCCATTTTTTTAGACAAACATATCATTTTCAACAGCGGAGATTTGTAAAAACCCTACTGTCTGTCTCTCCGACATTTGCAACATTGTTTCAATATTCAAATTCGATCATCAGCTGTCCCATAGTGATGAACGTGTTGGGATTCGGGACGAGAGAGAGAGGCAGGCAGCGTTTCTCCCCCAGTCGAAATCATGAATCAGCTGGCATCATTTTTATGGACATATACAAAGAAAAGTCATTGAAAAAAGGACAAATGAAACTAAGTGCAGCTAGTTTGCAGTCATTCCAGCTTCAGTTTAAAGTTATTGTGTTAGCTGTGTTGTTGGCTAGCTCCTCTGAACCACCGTGTCCTAACGAGAGAGCACATTTTCTATGCCAGGAGAAATCATGCCTCATTAGCTCATTGTTATGTATCCAAACAAATGTCACTAGAAAACAGCTTAAACAAATGCGACTACTGTTGTTATTGTCTGCACTGTTTGACGTGACTGTAAGTTAGCCACAGTTGGCTAGCTAGCAACAAGGGATAAGAACGTTTCCAGCCAGTATGGCAATGGAACATTTAGAACGAACGACTGGGTCGCTTCAATAGATACAGAACAAAAAGACTGAACGACTTGGTCGCGTCTCTGGCAACCGAACCAATAGAACGACCAGCCGGCTTGGGTAGCAACCCTAGATTTGTTTCGGGACTATATCTTGTGGAAGGATGAAATAGTATGAATAAATTCATCAAAATAATATTTTTTTAATGAAAATATGTCAATCATTGTTTGAATATGTTGGTAACCCATTGTATTAAAGTGATTAATGTCCTTGAAGGCGGTGGAGGAGATATATTGGGATGGTTTGCCCGGCCCGAGACGAACACACCTGTGCAAATATATCCTCCAAACACCGGCATCTCTGGCATTATTACTTAAGTATATCAGGGTTGGCCTCAATTTAGAATTTTGGAAAAGACTCCAAAATTTGAAAAGAAAAAAGGAAATTAGAATTAAATTGGCCACACATCACAGGAAGTAGAATTTAATTCAGTGCAATTAAAATAAATCCCACTCAGTCATAGAACATGAATTTCATTGAATCTGACAGATTCACTTCCACATACCAAATAATATATCCCTTTTCTCTGGGAACAATGTTCATATACTCTTTTGACCTTAGAATAGAATCCTTAGAATAGCCAATTATATTTCCAACAACCCTTTAATTTGTTTGGCTTCTTTTTGAATGGCTCAGGGTTCACCTGAGGGTTAAACTAATGCATGTATTTAATGTCCTTTTTTATGTTTTATGTACAAAACTGATATTTGCATAGACTACACCTAATATAGAATAGAAGGCATTTGAATTTCATTTCATTTCAATTCATTCCATTTCCTTTAATTCAAATTGCAATTCTGTATCCTGTTTACTACTTCACTTCAAGAATTCTAAACTAAATTCTGAATTAAGCCCTACCCTGGTGTGTGTGTGTGGTGTATGTGTTTGTGCGTGAGAGAGGGTTGAGGAGGCTAATTATGTCAGGGCAGTTTGAGGGTCCCGTGAGCTCTTCAATCAGTACCAGCACAGACATGTTTTAGTACTCAGTCCACCCCAGTCACACACACACACACGCACACAGACACACAGACACACACACACACAGACACACACGCAGACACACACACAGACATGTTTTAGCCCTCAGTCCACCCCAGTCACACACACACAGACAGACAGACACACACACACACACACACAGACAGACACACACTGACGCACACACTACATACTGTACCCCATGAAAACCTATGAATGAGGTGATGCCTGAATCACCCCTTTAGGTTTTATGTGAAAGTATTGATTCAGATTTCAACAGAAGACTGGCTGCTTTACAGAGAGCATGACTCAAAACGCACAATGTAATTTACCCAACCACTCTCTGTCCTATACAATTAACTATGTGTCAAATTGGTGTTTGGTATAAATCCAATGTGAATTCTTGTGAGTGAACTATTGAATAGACACAGATGTTACCTCAGTGTATGTGTGGGTTTGTGTGTGTGTGTGTACGTACCTCTTTTTACCTCTGATATCTTTTCCATTTTAGTGAAATGTCTCACCATTGTGTGTGTGTGTGTGTGTATTCCTGGGAGAGTCAAAGCACAAAGTGGCATTATACTGAGCGACTGCAAGACGTTAAATGACATGTCAGGATGGGCACACATCACTACAGGGAGTCACACACACACACACACACACACACACACACACACACACACACCTCCTGTGGAGTGATGAGACAGGTAGTGAGCTTCAAACGCCCCCCAAAAACCAGACCTACTGCTGAGTGATAAATGAGACAAATACACCACAGACAGGTACCTCTATCTTTCGTTCTCTTTCCGTCTCTTTCTCTCTCTGGATATTTTCAACTCTCTGTCTAGATCCATACTTTCTTTCAATCTCACTATCTCTGACAGTCTGTCCGTACTATAAAACACTGTACCTTTCATTTCACAAACAGTGATACATATTATGCCTTTTGCACACATCCCTTATACTTTCCTGCAAATAACATTCCATTAATGATAGGCCCTACTTTTTAAAGGCCAGACTCTGGAGTGTGATAAAGAGGAAGGTGCTGTACCAATTACCAGCTTACATAAAGCATACGTCTACGCAGTTCAAATAAAACCTGCATCTTTACAGTTGTGTGTGTCGTGTATGTGTGTGTGTGTGTGTGTGTGTAAACTGACTCAATAAATCAGCATTGGATTGATTTATGGTTTATAAGGCCAGGCCTGACACAAGTGTGCCATTGAGGCACACATACACACACGCTCGAGAGATTCCTAGCCAAACGTGTAATGCTAAATCAACAGATTGTTATTGGGGTGAAGTGCTTTATATATGAGAGATCAGTGAAACGGACGTTGTTTTAACATTAGGGAAGCCTCTCGGCCCTCGGCTTCCCATGCAACAGTATCTTCTAGTCAATGGACCATGGTCCGGACCACTGCTACAATGGAAAGAGTCAACTAAGAGGAGAGGAGAGAGAGACTTCTGTTACCTACAGCTTTGTGCATACTGCTAATATGTTTGATAAGGGTATATTTCACTACACTTACAATAGAAGGAGATGTTTCATTCTCTCCCTCTCTCTCTCTCTCTCTCTCTCATTAATCTAAGCTGAGAGGAATCTTTCCCTCTGGTGTGTTTTGTGGAATGCAGTAATCCACTCTCCTGTGGTTGTGTGTGTGTGTGTGTGTGTGTGTGTGTGTGTGTGTGTGTGTGTGTGTGTGTGTGTGTGTGTGTATGTGTGTGTGTGTGTGTGCGTGTATAATAGAAAGCACATGACTCCATGGTGGTGTCCCCTCCCCTCCCCTCCATCCCTCCTAACCATAACCCTTCAAATGCTCTGTTCAGGTGGGTCACGGTACGGTCTGAGGAATACTGGGTGCACATGGATAGGGCACGCAACATGGGATCACAGAGGTAGACATACCATATACCACGACCTGTCTACCAACCTCAGACCAGGTTGGGGCATAATTCATGCCATTGAATTACTTTACAGTTGTAAATCTTTCATTCTTTACCTCACGCCATCAGAGACCAGGCTGATAACCCAGTGTCTGGTAACGCAGGGGCCAACGTGTCAGTAATAGATTGGGTTGTCGTCTTTCAGACATGCACATGGATGTTAGAGCTACAATTAAAAGATGCACTTCTGAGTTATATTGTGCAAGTCACACAATAGACTTTTATCTGATATCCACCAAACTCTGTAAATATATACCAGTCCCTGACAACACAACCCAATAACATCACCATAGTAGCAACTACAAACGTCATCTCCCCAACAACCACAGGCCTTGTGTGTTTGTTGGTTTGTTTGTGTGTGTGTAGTGTTGCAGGT
Organism: Oncorhynchus tshawytscha; assembly: GCF_018296145.1. Taxonomy (NCBI): domain Eukaryota; kingdom Metazoa; phylum Chordata; class Actinopteri; order Salmoniformes; family Salmonidae; genus Oncorhynchus; species Oncorhynchus tshawytscha. The sequence goes on from NC_056432.1 coordinate 39,734,096, forward strand.
CCAGCAGACGTCGTAGTGTCTTTCATCAGAGGAGTCTAGCCAGGATAGGGGTCCTAGCTGGACCTAGCAGCAGACCGCACATTCTTTAGTAGGCTTCTGCACTGCCTGATGCTGAGACAAACCAGAACCAAACAGCCCTGTTTGTCATGCCCTGACCTTAGAGATCTCTGTTTATTCTCTATATTTTGGTTAGGTCAGGGTGTGACTAGGGTGGGTACTTTAGTTTTTGTATATCTATGTTTTCTTTTTCTTTGTTGGCCTAGTATGGTTCCCAATCAGAGGCTATCGTTGTCTCTGATTGGGGATCATACTTAGGCAGCCCTTTTTCCCACCTTCAGTTGTGGGATCTTGTCTTTGTTTGGTTGCATGTATTTCTGCACGAGGACGAAGCTTTTCGTTCGTTGTATTGTTTTTTTTTTTTGCTGGTTCACATTTGAATAAAATATGATGAACTCAAATCACGCTGCGCCTTGGTCTACCCTACCCTTAGACTAACGGAGCACACACAAAATAGTGATGCGCTGGTTGACTCATTAGCCGCAGTCCCCGCGGTTATATCATGAAATACTGTGTGGATGAAGGGCAGTTGGGTGGCGGGCAGGTTGAATAAAGAGAAAACAATGTACCAATAATCCATAAAGGTATAATTATTGTGCAATTCATATCTATAGGCCACTATATTGAGGTTTTCTTTCATTATTTGTATCTGTAAGTAGCCTAAGCCTTAGGGCCTAACAATGCAAATAGTCTGGGTAGCCATTTGATTAGCTGTTCGGGAGTCTTATGGCTTGGGGGTAGAAGCTGTTAAGAAGCCTTTTGGACATAGACTTCGCGCTCCGGTAATGCCTGCCGTGCGGTAGCAGAGAGAACAGTATATGACTAGAGTGGATGGACTTTTTGGCCATTTTTAGGGCCTTCCTCAGACACTTCTAGTATAGAGGTCCTGGATGGCAGGAAGCTTGGCCCCAGTGATGTACTGGGCCGTACGCACTACCCTCTGTAGTGATTTGCTGTCGGAAGCCGAGCAGTTGCCATACCAGGCAGTGATGCGACCGGATGCTCTCGATGGCGCAGCTGTAGAACTCTTTGAGGATCTGAGGACCCATGCCACATCCTTTCAGTCTCCTGAGGAGGAATAGGCGTTGTTGTGCACTCTTCACAACTGTCTTGGTGTGTTTGGACCATGATAGTTTGTTGGTGATGTGGACACCAAGGAATTTGAAGCTCTCAACCTGCTCCACTACAGCCCCGTCGATGAGAATGGGGGCGTGCTCGGTCCTCCTTTTCCTGTAGTCCACAATCATCTCCTTAGTCTTGATCACGTTGTGGGAGAGATTGTTATCCTGGCACCGCTCTGCCAGGTCTCTGACCTCCTCCCTATAGGCTGTCTCATCGTTGTCGGTGATCAGGCCTACTGACACTGTTGTGTCATCAGCAAACTTAATGATGGTGTTGGAGTCGTGCTTGGCCCTAAGGGGCCCCCGTGTTGAGGATCAGCTTGGCAGATGTGGTGTTACCTACCCTTACCACCTGGGGGCACTCCGTCAGGAAGTCCAGGATCTAGTTGCAGAGGGAGGTGTTTAGTCCCAGGGTCCTTACCTTACTGATGAGCTTTGACGGCACTATGGTGTTGAACGCTGAGCTATAGTCAATGAATAGCACTCTCACATAGGTGCTCCTTTTGTCCAGGTGGGAAAAAGCAGTGTGTAATGCAATAGAGATTGCATCATCTGTGGATCTGTTGGGGTGGTATGCAAATCGGAGTGGTTCTAGGGTTTCTGGGATAATAGTATGAATGTCTTTCAAAGCACTTCATGGCTACAGATGTGAGTTCTACGGGTTGGTAGGCATTTACGCAGGTTACCTTGGTGTTTTTGGGCACAGGGACTATGGTGGTCTGCTTGAAACAGGTTGGTATTACAGACTCGGTCAGGGAGAGGTTGAAAATGTCAGTGAAGACACTTGCCAGTTGGTCAGTACACGTCCTGAAAATCCATCTGGCTCCGCGGCCTTGTGAATGTTGACCTTTTTAAAGGTCTTACTCACATCAGCTATGGAGAGCATGATCACACAGTCGTCCGGAACAGCTGATGCTCTCATGCATGCTTTGTGTTGCTTGCCTCGAAGCGAGAATAGAAGTAATTTAGCTCATCTGGTAGGCTCAGCTGCGCATCCCTTTTTAGTCCGTAATAGTTTGCAAGCCCTGCCACATCCAACGAGCCGGTGTAATACAATTCAATCTTAGTCCTGTATTGACGCTTTGCCTTTTTGATGGTTCATCGGAAGGGCATAGCAGGATTTATTAAAAGAGTCCTGCTCCTTGAAAGCGGCAGCTCTAGCCTTTAGCTCAGTGTGGATGTTGCCTGTAATCCATGGCTTCTGGTTGGGGTATGTACGGCGTCATCGATGCACTTATTGATGTAGCCAGTGACTGATGTGGTGTACTCCTCAACACCATCGGAAGAATCCTGGAACACATTCCAGTCTGTGCTAGCAAAACAGTCCTGTAGCTTAGCATCTGCGTCATCTCATCACATCTGTATTGAGCGAGTCACTGCTCAATACGCTTCCTGCTTTAGTTTTTGCTTCTAAGAAGGAATCAGGAGGATACAATTATGGTCAGATTTGCCAAATGGAGGGCGAGGGAGAGCTTTGTAAAGGTGGTCTAAAGGTTTATTCCTAAGTTTAGGTAAAACGGATTTCTGTTTACCTGCATTAAAGTCCGCAGCCACTAGGAGTGCTGTCTCTGGATTGAGTGTATCTTTGAGTTTATTTTTATTTTTACAGGGACAGTGCACATTAAACAACATTTTCAGTAAAAGTGCCGGTTTTAGCCAGCTGGATAATTTTCAATCGCAGTCCCTGGGCAGGTTATTAAAAACAATTATAATATAGACAATCATTGAGCAGTGAGCACACGCAGAGCAACATATAAGACAGAGCAACATAGAACAAAGTGTTTCCACACCTCACAAGCTACAGACAACATGGAAAGCGGCAATACACAGCTAGGGATTATGTTCACAAATCTGATTGGCCTTTAGCCATGTATTCATGTTTTTTTTGAACGTGTGATAGGTGGTGCAGTTATGTGTGTCTGATGGCAGTGTATTCCAGACATGGGAAGCTCTCACAGAGAAAGCGAATTTACTAAAGGTGCTTTTCCTGAAAGGGAACTATACAGTCACCTCTCATGGCAGACCTTGTGGATCTGCTGCCATATGTTTGGGTTTTCTGTTTAACAAAAATACTGAGTGGAGGGGGAGCCAGGCCATTGATGAACATGTTATTGTTTGCTTATGACCTTATACAGCTCATTGAGTGCGGTCTTAGTGCCAGCATCGGTTTGTAGTGGTAAATAGACTACGATATAGATGAAAACTCTCTTGGTAAATACGGTGCTCTACAGCTTATCATGAGATACTCTACCTCAGGCAGGGAAAACCTCGAGACTTCCTTAATATTAGATTTCCTGCAACAGCTGTTATTTACAAATAGCCACAGACCGCCACCCTTTGTCTTACCGGAGGCAGCTGTTCTATCTTGCCGATACACCGAAAACCCAGCCAGCTGTATGTTATCCATGTCGTTGTTCAGCTACAACTCGGTGAAACATAAGATATTACAGTTTATAATGTCCCGTTGGTAGGATAGTCTTGATCGGAGCTCATCCATTTTATTATCCAATGATTGCACGTTGGTTAATAAGACTGATGGTAGAGGCGGATTACCCACTCGCCGTCGGATCCTTACAAGGCACCCAGACCTTACTGGATTAAGCGTACATTTTCGTTAACTGTAAATTCGTTAGTTAAACTCCAACTTTCCCTCTATCTTGTGCCAACATCAATTATTTTCATGTCTTGGTTCCAATAGTTCATATTTTTTTCTAAGAGATTGTCAGTTGGATATGCTCTCTGCAAGGTTTAGATGTCTTCCATATCACAAAAACAACATGGAAATCCTCATCATCTCCCTCGTCATGGAAATAAATGTATTTCCTGTTACCAATTCATTTACAGTTACTATGCCTTTAGTTGTCCATGTGGACCAACTTATCTTTGAATTCTGAAAAGGAATCCAAGGATTGTTCCATCAGGTTGTGCTTTTAGGAAGTGATATTGGTTCCTGTAGAATATGTTTCATTTTCTTCCATATTGTTATTGTGTTGTTCATTTTCTCAGCTTTAGATTCTGGGGATGAGCATGCACATCTTAAATATGTACCCATTGTTCCTCTTTAGTGTATTTAACTATATGTTGCATGTAAAAGCCTTGGGTAGCGAGGTTAAAACCACCCTCGGACTTGTATAACTTTTATTTTTGTTCTATTAATTTTATTTGCCCATACAGTATAAAGTCTGTTATTACCGATTAAACTTTTTTAAAGAATGTCATCAGTGGGGTAATTTGTATTACCGAAGATAAATACAAAAAATGTGGCTGCCATGCCATTCTAAAGAGGTTTATTCTACCTGTAAGATTTATGGGAAGATTATTCAATTTACTTAGATCTGCTTTCATATTGTTGAGTAATGAATTTAAGTTATCTTTATATATTTTTTGTTTGTTATCACTTAAGCATCCTAAGTATTTCAAATTTTTGTGGTCCAAATGATTGCTGTAGATACTGTAGTGATAGATTTATTTTTTCTTAATGCCATTATTTAAAAAAAGTCCTTTTTGGTATTCTGAAAACATTTTTAGCAAAGAGGGCATTGAGTTTTCAGTATTGGTCAGGTATATCAGGCGATCATTTTCAAATAAATACCAATACCTGTACCTGTTATATTTGGGTCCGGTCTAATTCTTTCTGCAAGCGGTTCAATTGCTATTGCAAACAGGAGTGGAGTGAGTGAACATCCCTGTCTTGTGCCCCTTTCTAAAGCGATTTTATCAGATAATGTATTATTTGTTTATATTTTTGCTTTAGGACAGTTATATAACATGTTTATTAAATGTATTATTTTATCTGGAAAGTTGAGAGCTTCCAAAGTTTTGAATAGAGAAGGCCATTCAAGACAGTCAAAAGCCTTTTTGTCATCAACAGCCATTATTGATCAATCTATGTCTTGTTTCTTTGTGTATTGTATTAAACTGAAACATGTTCTTGTATTTGTTTGTGTCTATTTTAAATAAAACCCTGTTTGGTTGCTATGTATCAAGTCTGGGAAGACTTTTGATATTCTATTGCTTATAAGCTTTGTTATTATTTTATTGTCACAATTGGGGGTCTATAATATGGGTCTATAATCAGAAGGGGACTCTCCAGATTTTCCTAGTTTTAGTATAACTGAAATAACTGTTTGATACATGGAACTAGGAAGTACTGATTTGAGTGACATGTTTGTTGTCATTTGTGTAAATAGGGGGGCTACATTGTCCCAAAATGTTGAATGGAATTTTATGGGAAAGCCATCCATTCCATGACATCTTTTGAACGTAAAAATTTTAACAGTCTAATACATACATTTCATACAGTACATGCAATCGCAATAATAATAATTTAAAATGCATTTCAAAAGAACAGAATGGCATATTTTGAGTTGAAATATAATACTGTGCTTTGAGTGTTGCGAGTTCACATTGGGAGCGGATGGAATCATTGTAATTCTGCCAAAAAGTTAGATTTTGAAATGGAGTTCAGAGTTTAATAGTCTTTCTGATACTATATAGACATCAAAATGTTTACCTGCCTCTGTGTCACTTTCGAGCTGCACTGTTCATTAGATTCTTGATATGCATTTTAACAATTGATAATATTCTCACCCATCATTTAAAGACTTGTCTTTCGGCTAAACCCCCCCAAAAAATATGGGTCAGAGAGAAAAATGTACAGTTTTATAATACTGTTGTACACATTTTGTCATGAGGCTGAGAGACAATTGTGCAGTTTGAAAGCAAATTTCCTGCAAATCTACACATTTTGCCATTTTGAAGGGCCATCAGTTACACAGGCTGACTGCCAGTGAGTTATTTGCGGTGAATGAAATGTATGTCCTCTTAAAACTACTCATAACACAAATTTGGTTTGTGATATTAAGATTCTAACAATGATAGTGTGTTATATAGACATATTTAATAAAAGTCAAGGACGGGGGGGGGGGCATGACTTCTCTTGGCTCTCCTAGTGTTAACACATATAAGCCCCATTATAAACACGTCACGACCACTGCAAAGGAACACTGTCTAGTCTTACTCAACTCAACTATGGTGATGTCACCGTTTACATAGAGGTCACCATGCTATATTTAAGCAATAAACATATTTAAGCTCCTATAAGTCGATCTGGATAAGAGCGTCTGCTAAATGACTAAAATATAAATGTAAGAAGTGGTACAGTCACTGTTGACTTGACTTCAGGGGGCAGCAGAGGGAGGGGGCCGATATGCATAGTGCCTGTTGCTATGGCAATCTGTAAACGGTGGATTGTGTTATATAGGACAGGTCATCACCTAGGTGTGAATGAGTTGATATTGTGTTGATCAGAGACTAATTTCCCCCATTTTCCCTCGGTCTCTGGAACATTCCCAAGCAGTGTACAGCAAGAAGATTTACCACAGACAAGCAAAACAGAACAGCCCAATTCTTGGTATGAAGGGTTTTGTTCTAGCCCAACTCTCACACACCTGATTTCACTAATCAAGGACTTGGTGATTATAATCTCTCCATCTATACTCACATTAAAAGATTGGATGGAAACCTGGTTAGCGACTGGGATATCGGCCAAAGAAGCTGTTGCCCGCCGGTGCCAGACTGCCTTCCCCTACAGGGTTTCCTGAGCTGATTAGCAGGGGCAGAGAGACCCTCTCATTACACCGACCACAGATGAAAATGAGAGAAAAATGAGGCCCATTACCACAAGAGCATGACTAATATCCTTTAGTAGACCCTTGATACACCCACATACATACACACATACTGTATACGTATGCGCACAGCCACAGACACATACATACAATCATGTGCACACCCACACATACAAAGACACACAAACACACAACCACATATACACGTACACACACACACATGCATGCATGCACACACACGTATACACACAAACATACACACACACACACACACACACACACACACACATACACGGTACATAAAAGCGATGAAGGGAAGGAGGTAATAAAGTCTGGCTCTATTAAAGTGACCCTGATTTCAGGCTTCTCTCTGTGGGGGGGTGTCTGACTCTCTATACACTGTGACTGTGTGTGTGTGTGTGTGTGTGTGTGTGTGTGTGTGTGTGTGTGTGTGTGTGTGTGTGTGTGTGTGTGTGTGTGTGTGTGTGTGTCTAGACCTCTAATCATCTATGATGTCATTAGTGCTAAATGCTACACTGGCTCTGTCTCATGCCTGATGCCTTTGGCCAGTCTGGACTAGGATCCAGTCAACAGCACTCTTCTCTTCCTCACTCCATTCTTCTCTTCACATCTTGTTCTGTCGATTCTCTTGTCTCATCCTTTTTCATATTTGTCGTCATCTCTTCTCTTCTCTCTTATAGTCAAATATTTTCTCCTTATTTTCTACTCTTACTCTACTCTCTCCAGGTACTTCTCTCTCGGTTGCAAGATTCTAGTAACATCCCAGATTTTCCAGAAATCCTGGTTGGAGGATTCCTGATTTCCTGCTTATCCCTCCTGATTTTGGGAATCTGCCAACTAAGAATTCTAGAAAATCTGAGAATTTGGGGAAAGTTACTGGAATTTTGCAACCCTCTCTCATCCCTTCTATCCTCTCGGTCTTCTGCTCTCCTCTCTTCGTTATCCCTTCACCTCTCTCTTCGCTCTTGTCCACCCTCTCCCCCATCTTTCATCCCTTCTCTTCCCCTGTGCTCTTCACTTCCTGCTTTCTCTTCTACCTTTCCCCTCCTCTCCCTCTCTCCTCGCCGGTTTTCATAGCCGGTCTGCTTGGTGATTTATAGACCTGTGACAGGCAGATGGGGGAAGAGAGGGGGAGGAGGGGGGGAGAATGCGGCAGGCACGTTTGAAGGAGTAATATAAAATACACCTGGCCCATCCAGGCCCTCCCTCTGTACACAGAAACAAAGAGAGAGAGAGAGGGATGATGGGATGATGGGCAGCAGGGGAGAGGCATAGGGAGGGAGGTGGTGAGAGGTGGGGTGGGCCGAGGTGGATTGGGTCACCTCGTGTTTCCTTTCAGGATGGCTTTTATGGCGTAACTTCAAACACTGAACGCCCCCCACCTCCCCCTCCCTCCCTCTCTCCCAGGCTATTGTGCGTGGCCAAGCGAACAGTAATTGGCTATTCTTTCATGGGTCTGATTTCCGTACTCTCCCTCCCACAGGAAGAGGCCCTTTCGCTGCCCCTTTGTGTGTGTGTGTGTGTGTGTGTGTGTGTGTGTGTGTGTGTGTGTGTGTGTGTGTGTGTGTGTGTGTGCCCCCTCAGAGGCCATAAATATGCCAACCTGCAAGATGAGGTGGTGGGGAAGCTGTTACCCAGGCTGTTACTGGAGGAAGGCTGTTTCACAGAAACAAGACTCTTGCTAGGTTTAGGACTTTGACTCAAGTTCAGTTAACGTGAAATATCTAACATGAGAAGTTCCCAGATACTAATATTCAAAACGACATGTATTCTAATAGACAAAACAACCTGTATTCTAATAGACAAAACGACATGTATTCTAATAGACAAAACGACATGTATTCTAATAGTCAAAACGATATGTATTCTAATAGACAAAACGACATGTATTCTAATAGACAAAACGACATGTATTCTAATAGACAAAACTACCTGTATTCTAATAGACAAATCGACATGTATTCTAATAGACAAAACGACCTGTATTCTAATAGACAAAACTACCTGTATTCTAATAGACAAATCGACATGTATTCTAATAGACAAAACGACCTGTATTCTAATAGACAAAACGACCTGTATTCTAATAGACAAAACGACCTGTATTCTAATAGACAAAACAACCTGTATTCTAATAGACAAAACGACCTGTATTCCACACTGAAGAACGAAACAGGTGCCATACTAACTTTTCACTTACATTCATCGCAGGTCAGATACGGTTAATGCATGAATGGTTCGCGAAAAACTCCCTGTCAAAATGATTGTATCCAGTGATAAGTACATGCTAAAGCCTCCAGTTAAAATGCTCAGTAGCAGCTAAGCCAGGAGGTTCATTATCCCAGGCAGTATTATACAGGCTAAAGGTTCCTAGACCTCTGTGGTTTATACTGTAGGTTGGTGCTTGCTCATTAGTGATACAGGTGTGTGTGTGTGTGTGTGTGTGTGTGTGTGTGTGTGTGTGTGTGTGTGTGTGTGTGTGTGTGTGTGTGTGTGTGTGTGTGTGTGTGCGAATTGCAAACACACTCGGAGAGAGGCACAGTCTGGAACATGACGTGTTAATGCTATACACCGGGACACAATGGAAATGACACAGAGAAGTGAAGTGCTGCATAACTCTACACCTTAACACGGCTCTAAACATACTAGAGAGAGAAGGAAAAGCATAGGGAGGCCTAGAGAGAGAGAGAGAGGGGGGGGGGGGAGAGAGCACTTGGAAGCTCTGAGTCAGTGAAAGACACACTGAGGCCATGAGCGCATGAGATAGAGGTCTATTTAAAGCGTCACTCGGGCCAAAGAGGGCTCGTACCTCTTTGAAGTTCACGTTCAGTCCAGCTTTCTTCCGCTTTCTGCCTTTTCCAACGCTCGGACTGAGACCAATCCATTTTGCTACCTGCCCAGGGAGAGGGAGGGAGAGATGAAGGGATGAGAGAGGAAAGAAGGAGAGAGAGAAATGAAGAGAGATGGCAAGGGGGAGGGAGAGAACGAGATAGAGGAAAAAGAGAGAGGGAGAGAGAGGGAAAGTGAGAGAGAGGGAGGGAGGGAAGGAAGGACAGAGAGGGATGGAAGGAGAAAAACAGAGAGAGAGAGAGAGAGGTCAGGGTAAAAACAGCACACATCTAATACGAGTAAGTAACTACAGTATAAACAGACTTTAGAGGCACACATTCCATTGCTTACACTGTCTCGCACACACACACACACACACACTCATTGCAGGGCTCCAAACTGCGACCATTTAGCCACATTTTGGGACCCTTTAACTTGGCTGTGAGAGCTGCACATTCTACCTGGTCACCACATTCTACCTGGTCACCACATTCTACCTGGTCATTCTACCTGGTCACATTCTACCTGGTCAACACATTCTACCTGGTCAACACATTCTACCTGGTCAACACATTCTACCTGGTCACCATGAATTAAAAAGTCATATTTTGGGCGCAGAAAAAAAACAGGATTTTGTTTAACAGTAAAGTGCATTATCCTCATGATTCCTGTAATAAAACAGTCTGCCCTGCCACTGTGCCCGCCTGTTCCATTGGGGCTGGCTGCTGTAATGAGCAAGTCTCTCACACTCTCGCCCCCCTTGTGTAAACCCCTTGTGATTGTATAACATTTCAAGATGCAATTGCGAAAAACAAAACCATTTTGGAAGCAACTAGTTATCCATATTAAAGAGAGGAGGTTCTCAGCTTTCTGTAGGTATCATCTTTATTTCTCAATGATCATCATTGATCTCAAAGCACACTGTTTTACAATCAAGATATCTGGTATGGCTTTGAAACACAGAGTGCGCGAAATTGCGCATCGCGGGTGCACTAGGCCTCATTGCAATTCTTACATTTACTGTTAGATTAATACATGTCGACTAGCAGTAGGTGTTATATTTAAAGTAAGCGATCTAGCTAATGTGTTTTGAGTTTCCACTGTCTTATGTGGTGAATTAGCACCAATTGAATTAGGCCTATAGATAATATTAGTGCCCATAAAAATGAAAACAAGTTCATCTCTATTGAACAAAAAAAATTGACAATTCTGGAGCCCTATTTTGACAGTAAAATATAACAAAAGTTCATTGTAAACCAAAAATTCATGACAATCACTGGATTAGGTTGCAAATCAAAATATTTGGAATAATTTATTGAATAACACCTCAGTAGCCTATTACACTTATTAATCAAACATTGTATACTTAATAATGACTTTATAAGACGATGATTGAAATGAATTTGATTGTGTGACGCCGTGAAAAACAATATCTGTGTGCCACCAAATCATGGGCTGGTGCCATCGACTGAAAAAGTTAGGGGGAATATGTTAGTCTGGACTGGAGCCCTGTATAGACACACACACACACGGCTGCTCGCACACAAGCCCCAACAGCGAGTCAAGCGGTGAAGGTAGAGACAGACAGCGAGACGTCCTTGCCACGACAATAACAGTCCCTACAGAGTGTGGTCATGGCTATACTACCAAAATGCCGTAGACAAGCACCCTAAATACAACTTTATCTATCAATAGCGCATATTGCAGGCGCACACAGACACACACACACACGCACGCACAGACACATTTTTTAGTCAGTTCTATTATTTCGTCTTTCCGTCAGTAAGGAATGCTCTGCCTGTAAGGTACAGGCAAATAAAAAGACAGTGCTTCCCCACTTTCGCAACAGATGTATGTATGGAGAGAGACGGAGATAGAGAGACGGAGATAGAGAGACGGAGATAGAGAGACAGAGATAGAGAGACGGAGATAGAGAGACGGAGATAGAGAGACAGAGATAGAGAGACGGAGATAGAGAGGGGGAAAGTGGGAGAGAGAAAAGGAGAGTGAGAAAGGCTGCCACGAAGAGAGAGCGAGAGAGTGAAAATGTGCATCAAAACAGCTGAGGAAACAACTCCAAATCTCTGTGAGCAGGTGAAGGAAAGAGGGGACGAAAGAGAGCAATAGATAGAGGGAAAGAGAGAGAGAAAGGGGGAAAGAGAGCAATAGATAGAGGGAAAGAGAGAGAGGGAAAGGGGGGAAAGAGAGCAATAGATAGAGGGAAAGAAGAGAAAGAAAGGGGGGAAAGAGAGAGGGGGAGATGTGTCCTTACCTCTGCTTTGACGTCTTCCACCAGCCGAGTCTGTGTCCATACGACACTCCCTTCACACAGCCACTGAACGAAAGAGGAGAGGAGTGAGTGAACCAGTGAGAGGAAGACAGAGAGAGAGAGAGATTGAACAGGAGAAAAAAGGAATGTTGAGCAGAGGGCAAGAGAGAGAGGGAGAGGGAGAGAGAGAGAGAGAGAGAGGGAAGGGGAGGTAGGCAAGAGAGGGGGAAGGAGAGGGAGGAGAGAGAAGGGGAGGGAGGAGAGAGAGAAAGAAAGAAGGGGAGGGAGCAAGATCACTTGTTTCTTTCTGACGGAAACTCATGGTTTGACTTTGGAGGATGATAGAAAGGAGTAGGATATTGGAGGGGGTGAGAGGAAGGAGTAGAAGATTGGAGGGGGTGAGTGGAAGGAGTAGAAGATTGGAGGGGGTGAGAGGAAGGAGTAGAAGATTGGAGGGGGTGAGTGGAAGGAGTCGGAGATTGGAGGGGGTGAGTGGAAGGAGTAGAAGATTGGAGGGGGTGAGTGGAAGGAGTAGGAGATTGGAGGGGGTGAGAGGAAGGAGTAGAAGATTGGAGGGGTGAGTGGAAGGAGTAGGAGATTGGAGGGGGGTGAGTGGAAGAGGGGGAAGAAGAAGAACAGAAGGTGGAGGAGAGGGAAAATCCCTCATTAACAAAAGCAGTGTTTAGAGCATCCCACAGGACTAAGTCACAATCTCTTGTACGCCCACACACACACACAGTGTACACGTAAAGCACGCATGCACGCACACACACACACACACACACACACAGTGTACACGTAAAGCACGCATGCACGCACACACACACACACACACACACAGTGTACACGTAAAGCACGCATGCACGCACACACACACACACACACACACACACAGCACTTAACCTTATTAAAGCTTTCACCCAAGCCACTATTCAACTTTGAATCACAGAGAGATGGTGAGAAGGATAATAAGGTGGAGAGAGGGAGGAGAAAGATGAGAGTAGAGAGAGGGGGGGTAGAGTGAGAAAAGAGAGAGGCTAGCTGTGTGACTAACAGATCTGAGACAGAAGTGTGTAATCAAATACTACAGTGTGTACAGAGAGATTGAGAGAGAATCCTATCAAATCAAAAAAAGTCAAGCTGACAACCTAAGAAAATTAACAACAATGACAAATGGTTTGATGAAGAAATCAAAAACATAAGAAAGAAATTGAGAAACCTCTCCAACCAAAAACATAGAGACCCAGAAAACCTGAGCCTACGCCTTCACTATGGTGAATCACTAAAACAATACAGAAATACACTAAGGAAAAAGAAGGAACAGCACGTCAGAAATCAGCTCAATGTCATTGAAGAATCCATAGAAACTAACCTCTTCTGGGAAAATTGGAACACACTAAACAAACAACAACACGAATAGTTATCTGTCAAAAAACAAAGATGTTTGGATAAACCACTTCTCAAATCATGTTGGCTCTATGACAAGAAGCAAACAGCAAAAACATATGTATGATCAAATACAAATCATAGAGTCAACTATTAAAGACTACCAGAACTGACTGCATTCTCCAATTACACAGAATAAACCACAGGACAAAATACAAAACCCTCCAACCCAAAAAGGCCTGTGGTGTTGATGGTTTCCTAAAATAAATTATAAAGAATACAGACCACAAATTCCAATTGGCTATACTTAAAATCTTTAACATCCTCCTCAACTCTGGCATCTTCCCTAATATTTGTAACAAGAACTGTTCACCCCACATTTGACCCCAATAACTACCGTGGGATATGAGTCAACATCAACCAAGGGAAAATCCTCTGCATTATCATTTTTTTTTTTTAACCTTTATTTAACTAGGCAAGTCAGTTAAGAACAAATTGTTATTTTCAATGACGGCCTAGGAACAATGGGTTAACTGCCTTGTTTAGGGGCAGAACGACTGATTTTTACCTTGTCAGCTTGGGGATTCAATTTTGCAACCTTTTGGTTACTAGTCCAACGCTCTAACCACTAGGCTACCACTAGGCTATTATTAGCAGACTCGTACATTTCCTCAGTGAAAACAAGGTACTGAGCAATTGTCAAATTGGCTTTTTACCAAATTACCATACAACAGCCCACGTATTTACCCTGCACACCCTAATGTACAAACAAAGAAACCAAAACAAAGGCAAAGTCTTCTCATGCTTTGTTGATTTCAAAAAAGCTTTTGACTCTATTTGGCATGGAAATCAAATTGATAGAAAGCGGTGTTGGGGGAAAAACATACAACATTATAAAATCTATGTACACAAACAGGTATAATTGTGTGCAGTTAAAATTGGAAGAAAAAAAACTTTTATTTCCACGTGGCCATGGGGTGATACAGGGATGCCGTTTGAGTCCCACCCTCTTCAACATATATATCAACGAATTGGCAAAGGCACTAGAACAGTCTGCAGCACCCGGTCTCACCCTACTAGAATCTGAAGCCAAATATCTACTGTTTGCTGATGATCTGGTGCTTCTGTCCCCAACCAAGGAGGGCCTACAGCAGCACCTACATCTTCTGCACAGATTCTGTCAGACCTGGGCCCTGACAGTAAATCTCAGTAAGACAAAAAAATGGTGTTCCAAAAAAGGTCCAGTTGCCAGGACCATAAATACAAATTCCATCTAGACACCATTGCCCCTAGAGCACACAAAAAAATATATACATACCTCGGCCTAAACATCAGCGCCACAGGTAACTTCCACAAAGCTGTGAACTATCTGAGAGACAGGGCAAGAAGGGCCTTCTACGCCATCAAAAGGAACATAAAATTTGACATACCAATTAGGATCTGGCTAAAATACTTGAATCAGTTGTAGAACCCATTGCCCTTTAGGGTTGTGAGGTCTGGGGCCTGCTCACCAACCAAGAATTCACAAAATGGGACAAACACCAAATTGAGACTGCGTACAAGATTCGGCAAAAAATATCCTCTGTGTACAACATAAAATAACAAATAGTGCATGCAGAGCAGATTTAGGCCGATACACGCTAATTATCAAAATCCAGAAAAAAAACTGTTAAATTCTACAACCACCTAAAAGGAAGCGATTCCCAAACCTTGCATAACAAAGCCATCACCTACAAAGAGATGAACCTGGAGAAGAGTCCCCTAAGCAAGCTGGTCCTGAGACCAGACCGCTGTGACTGACCCAAAATGAAGGAAAGCTTTGACTATGCCGTAGGCAGACCTGGCTCTCAAGATAAGACAGGCTTTGTTCACACTGCTCACAAAATTAAGTGGAAACTGAGATGCACTTCCTAACCTCCGACCAAATGTATGACCATATGAGAGACAGATATTTTGCTCAGATTACACAGACCCACAAAGAATAAAAAAACGAATCCAATTTTTATAAACTCCCATATCTATTGAGTGAAATACCACAATGTGCCATCAAAGCAGCCAGATTTGTAACATGTTGCCACAAGAAAAGGGCAACCAGTGAAGAACACTGGGGGGGAGGAGAGAGAAACAGAGAGAGTCAGATAGAGTGACAGACAGCTGTGGTATATTGGCCATATATCACAAACCCCCGAGGTGCCTTATTGCTATTATAAACTGGTTACCAGCATAAATAAAACATTTTGTCTAATTTACCATGTCTGTCAGCCAATCAGCATTCAGGGCTCGAACCACCCAGTTTATAATACATTTTGAACCGATAATAATCTAATATTTTAAACATTGTTTCTCTTTCTCTAATGTTTGTTTTGTTGAATTAAATGTAGTTATTTTTTGTCGTTGTTGTTTAGTTGTTTTACTTGCTTTGGCAATGTATATATGTTTCCAACGCCAATAAAGCCCATTTGAATTGAATAGAATAGTGTAGAATGTAGTGAACGTTGAGGCAGTAAAGTGCCATTGTGTTGAAGGATATCAGACATAGCATTGCATAGCAAGGCTTTTGCACACACACATGCACACATACACACACGCAAACACACACACACACACGCACGCACGCACGCAAACACACACACACACACACACACACACACACACACACACACACACTGGGAAAGGAACAGAGTTACGCAGGGAAATGAGTTGGCCCTCAACCCCTTCATTGCATTATAGGTCCCACTTGTAAAAGGACTCCAAGTGCTCAAAGAAACACACTCTTTGAGGTTGTAGAGATGGACGCTACAAGCCCAAACACACACATACATACTAGACATTTAAGCGCTGTGTGGTCAGCCTTATTGTACAAAATGGCTGCTGTGCATAAACCAGGTAGAATGGGTGTGTTCCTGAAAATAGCCAGTGTAATGAAAAAGTAGCCATCTATGGAGGTGCTATGACTTGCCACCCGCAGTTGTTTTTCCAAACAAAATCACATTTGGTGGCATTTGATTTGAGTTAGTAGTCAGGTATTTGACTGTCAGCTGGCGCTTACGGAAAACACAATACTAAACATTGGATGAGGCCAGTTCCCTTTCCCGTCACACACAGGGTTGCAAAACGTCCAGAAATCCTTTTCAGAGGATTTAAGGACTTCCTGTTTATTTCCTCCTGATTCCAGGAATATTCCAACTGGGATTTCTGGGAAACGTGAATTTTGGGAAAGTTTGCTGCAATTTTTGCAACCCTAAACAGGGGAAATATAAACAAAACGCATCGGATAAGACAAGTCCTTCCAATGCTCTGGTGACTGGAGGGCCCTTATTGAAATTTGATTTGAAGTGTCATGACCCACCCTAGATTCATCATCCACAAACCGCCTGCTTACTCATACTTAACAGCGGTCTGAAATAGAACGCTGTTCAGTTCCCATTCCATTTGGCCTTTCTGGGATGTGTGTGGATGTCATTGTTTATTATTAGGCCTCTAAACAGCTTCCTGACATTTTCTATTTCCAGCCATGTTCAAGTTCAACGCAATATTAACCTTCGGATAATGGATCAAGACAAGGAAGGATAAAAGGGCGGTATCTAAAAGGGTCTGACTGGATCCAAGTGCCGCCGCTGTTACTGACACATCAAACCGTCACTCATTCCGAGGTAGCGGATGACGACATCATCCCAGTGAATATTCCAGGAGGTGAAGGTTGCTAGACAGCGGAACACCACAAAGGTAATTAAGATCAGTGACCATAGGGATTACAGGAGGAGTAGTCGCTGATTGATTGTGAGGTAGTCGTGGGAGTAGGAGGGCTGTGACTAGCAGACAGCTGAGATGTTTCAAGATTTAAATGGTGTCTGTGCACTAGGACCTCCTAACGAAGAGAGAAACATAGCACCATTCATATCCACCAGTGTTAGTGCAAGAGAAATGAGTCGTGTGACTCTGCTGATAGAGCAACATACTTTAAATGAACACCAGAAGTAGGAAGAGAGTGAGAGGGAGAGCGAGAAAGAGGGAGAGATAAAAAGAGGGAGAGAAAGAGAGAGACAGAGAGCCCCAGGACAGCAACACAATTAGACCCAACCAAATCATGAGGAAAAAAAAGTTAATTACTTTACACATTGGAAAGAATTAACAATAAAACAGAGCAAACTAGAATGCTATTTGGCCCTAAACAGAGAGTACACAGCTGCAGAATACCTGACCACTGTGACTGACCCAAAATGAAGGAAAGCTTTTACTATGTACACTCAGTGAGCATAGCCTTGCTATTGAGAAACCTGGCTCTCAAGAGTAGACAGGTTATGTGCACACTGCCCACAAAATGAGGTGGAAACAGAGCTGCACTTCCTAACCTCCCGCCAAATGTATGACCATATTAGAGACACATATTTCCCTCAGATTACACAAATCCACAAAGAATTCAAAAACAAACCCAATTTTGATAAACTCTCATATCTACTGGGTGAAATACCATTGTGCCATTACTGCAGCAATATTTGTGACCTGTAACCACAAGAAAAGAGCAACCAGTGAAGAACAAAACCATTGTAAATACAACCCGTATTTATTTTCCCTGTTGTACTTTAACTATTTGCACATCGTTACAACACTTTATATAGACATAATACGACGTATAATATATAATATATATAATATTTGAACTTCTGTGAGTGTAATGTTTACTGTTCATTTTTGTTGTTTATTTAACTTTTGTTTATTATCTATTCCACTTGCTTTGGCAATGTTAACATATGTTTACCATGCCACTCAAGCCATTGAATTGAGAGAGAGATAGAGCGGGGGGTGTGTGTGTGTGTGTGTGTGTGTGTGCGTGCGTGCTAGCACGTGTGTGTGTGTGTGTGTGTGTGTGTGTGTGTGTGTATGTGTGCTCTCAATTTCAAACCTTGTGCATCACATTTTCAGTAATGTTGTATTGGTATTGCACACGACCACAATGTTTTTATTGTAATGAAAAATACATAGTTGTTAAGCTTGAACTGGTGTCTGACTGGTGTTTCTGTCTGCCAACTCTCTGTCTTGTAATAATACAAACGGGGAACAGCTCCACAGTCCAACCTCCACATCAATATAGTAGGCCCTTTCTGGCCAGTATAACTGCATACAGTACGTTCCAACCACGCAGCTTACCTTAGGAACTCCTGGTCGATCCAGCCAGTCTGCATAAATAGCTTCAAGGGTTAGGCCTTGTCTGGAACACAATGGCAGAACATCATTATTATTGTTAATGTAACCACTGTGATTACCTAAGACACGATGATAGAACATCATCCTGGGAAAATAGTTACCGTAATGTCGAAAATGTTTCGGGCAACACCTTCAAATACAGATGTCAGATCTTAATTTGACCCCTACAAAAAAACGCCCATTAATTACAATCCACATAATAATTCAAATGTCCTATTGCTGCAGGATTAGTTTCCTGCTGTGGAAAACTGGCTCAAATTAAGATCCCACATCTGTAGTAGAAAGGGGAAATTCAGGCACAAACCCAACTGCCCACATTCACACACACACACACACACACACACACACACACACACACACACACACACACACACACACACACACACACACACACACACACACACACACACGTATGCATGCATGTGCACACACAAGTTTCCTAAGCCTGTCTCCAGTCTCTTTCAGTCCGTGGTGTTTACAGTCAGACGCAGCAGACACAAATATTGACCGACCCTAACTCTCCCTCCAACTCTCACTTTAATTTAATCAATCTGCTCTGGACACAGGCTACAGCACAGGCAGGGAGAAGACACCGCTCTGAGAGGAGGGAGGGAGAAGGGAGGAGGCTAGAGGAGGGAGGAGGGAGAAGGGAGGAGGGGGGGAGGGAGTGGGGAAGACAGAAAGAGAGTGAGATAAAGGGAGGGACAGATCATTTGTAGTGAGGGAGAGGCAACGCGAGAAAGACTGACTAGAGAGGAGAGAGACGATAAATGAAGGAGGAGAGAAAGCGAGGGAGTGAGATGAGTAGAGAGGAAAGAGATAGCAGAGAGTGAGAAAGCGGTCGTCTTTTCACAGTAAACATTAGTGGATCTGGGTTTAAATTGTCAGTTTATGAATGACTAATATCCACTTACCGCTCCATGTCAGGAAAGGTCTCCAGCAGCATTTGCAAGAAATCCTGAACCAAAACATCAATGATTAATTGCATGTAGTTCAGTGCATGTATTTAACAGTATGTATGTATGTATGTATGTATGTATGTACAGTATGTATGTACAGTATGTATGTATGTATGTATGTATGTCTGTGTGTGTGTGTGTGTGTGTGTATAATGATTAGTTCTCTTAGAATAACTCTGTGCCTGTGAACCTAGGTCACTGCTTTGTGTCTGAACGTGTTTATGAAACATTCATTAATGAATGGGGCCCCGGGGCCTCTACTGCAGGCACCAAGGGCCAGGTGTGGTGGCTTACATACACACACACACGAACACGACCACACATACACACACGTGCACACACACGTGCACACACACGTGCACAAACACACACACAAAAGAACACGTACATGACAAGGTGTGAGTGCTCACAGCCATAAGGTCCTGGCAGGACCAACAACTCTTGACAGGTAAGGCACTCGGATCAACATTTACATAGAGAGAGAGAGTTTCAAACGCTGACTGCTTTATCCCTTTCAATACCACCTCAACCAACACCTTAATGGTTTCGGAGCAGCAGAATGCATGTCTGCATTAACGAGTAACCATTGACTACTTGTGTGAGAGAGTTGACTCCAAGATTTAGGTTAACAGCCTTTCTCTTAGTGGTAGATCAGTTTTCCATGTGAAATGGACTTTGTAATAACACAGTAGCACCTACCTGAGAGAGAATCAGTTGTCCATGGTATTTCTTTATAAAGAGTCTGAAGAAGTGGAGGAAGTATTCAAGTCCTACCTTACTGGCCAGGAACCTGAGGAGGAAGTAGCCCTGGAAGAGAAAAAACACACACAAACCGTATCCATCAGAGCAGGAGGGAACATCAAATACCAAACAAATACAAAACCTAAAGAGATGGGAGACTGACAACTCCAGTATTTGATAAGCTACTGTCACACTGGTCCTACTGCATGTTGTGTTCTTTCTCTGTACCTTGAGGTAGTGGACTTGCATGAAGGTTTTCTCAGGGTTGAGGGCATGTTTGACCAGGGACGACCCAGACTCACTGACCTGGCCTGTACTCTCCATGTTGGGCCTGCACACAGACAGTCAGACAGACAGTCAGACAGGACAGACAGCCAGACATGACAGTCAGTCATACAGGACAGACAGTCAGACAGGAGAGTCAGTCAGACAGGACCGACAGTCAGACAGGACAGACAGTCAGTCAGGACAGTCAGACAGGAGAGTCAGACAGACAGGAGAGTCAGACAGGAGAGTCAGACAGGAGAGTCAGACAGGAGAGTCAGTCAGGACACACAGCCAGACAGGACAGTCAGTGGTACACTACTTGCCCTGCTCCTATTTCTTTCAACAGAAATGACTATGGTATGACCTTTTTGAAATGTAAAGTGGGCTCCTTTTCCAATAGATGAGGAAGTTAAAAGGAATAATCCACCCGTGTAACCTCTCTCATTGGTCCTGTACATTAAACAGGCTGCCATTGTCCTAAAGGCAGGCCACAAATCACATCCAGATTTATAATGGCATTCTATAGTGTTTATACGACCTCACCACGCTACGCTTTGACTTTACTGCCCATGACTCACTGAGCTCTGCCTTCATGAGAACACACACACGCTCACATGCACGCACACAGAAGACACACACACACAAAACAATGAAACACACACACCTCACATGAAAAAAATACTTCAGTTTTCTATAGAATACTACAGTACTTACTATAGAATTCTATAGCAGACTGTAGTATACTGTAGAATACAATACTACACACTGTAGTATCCCTTGATCATGTGTAGTCCTTACTGTAGAATACTATAATAAATCCTATACTACAGTCTGCAAAAACACTTCAGTGCTCATCAATGTACACAAAAGCACTGTTTTTTAAAACTATAGTAATGCTAAAGTATTTCATTTGCATATCCTGCCCCTTTCCCTCCCCCATATACAAATATGTGCCACCCCTAAGTTAGAAACATACATGCCAAGTATAGACCATTAAATTTGATTCCCTACAGGTTATAGAAGGAGCAGAATCTCTGAACTATCCAGTCAGATCCCAGTTCTATACCTCTTACATGTTATAGATGTAGGTTTCCTCAAGGAGAAAGCCAGCACTTCCAGGTCAAAGATAATAAAACAAAAACACTATAGTAAATACTACAGTATTGTCTGCAAAAACACAACAGTAAATACTATAGTATAACACTGTCCACATAAACACTACATTATTTATACAATAGTAAACTGTAAATACTACAGCATACTAAAGTCCGCAAAAACACTACAGTTTAACTATAGTAATACTACAGTATTAACACTATAATAAACTATAGTATTTTTTCATGTGGGAATTCACAAAAGCAATACAACCAACAAAGTGATTCCTGTGCTCTGTCTGACTCAGGATGTGATGATAGTTCCAGTTGAAATGTATTGATGGTTTAGAGAAGATTAACTCGGGCTGCCAATACGGAACCCTTGAAGGATCAGTCTGCTCCCGTCGATACACAGGCAGGGCAGGCGGCCTGGCTAGCTGATCAATACACTCCTCATCACTGGCCCATTCTCTCAGCTCCCTCCAACTGAGGGAGCACGAGGCGCGGCTACAGACAGGGTGAAAGGCGCACACTCACTCACTCACACACTCACACACATTCCTCATGACAACACACTGAAGATCTCTGCACATTGCAAAGAGGTGAAACACACACCCACACACACAGCGCTCGTCATGACAACACTGGGTATCTGTGTAATTGATCTACTGAGGTTGTTTTTCTCCTCTCAGCCATCTGGCCGATTGTTTGTGATTGTTTCCGGTTACACAGGCCTGGTCAGCTACCCGATTTACCCTTCTTCCACCAGCAGCTAATGGAGTATAAACTGCATTAGGGTGAGCGTGATGGGAGGGGATGAGATTGGAGGAGAGGAAATGACAGTAGTGTTTGGTCCGCTCAGAGTGGACCACAGAGGAAAATCATCAGCTTCCTGGAATTCACCGGAAACCTCTTCTTAGTACACTCTGTATGTATGTGTGTGTGTGTATGTGTGCGTGTGTGTGTGTCACTTGAACCTCCTGAGTTCTGTCCTCTCTTGACGTTTCCCTGTGGAGATGGCAGAAGCTGAAGAAATCGATTTCAGATCCAGTACATGACTAGGATCTGCTCAGGACACAGTTAACCGCTAATTGAATAACATCAATGTTACAGAAATTATATTAATCACATCGAACAAAATGACGTCGTTATATGTGATTGCACTACCTGGAAGAATCTCACCCACTTTTTCTCCCCAATGTCGATCTTGTCTCATCGCTGCAAGGGCTCGGGGGGCGAAGGTCGGGTCACGCGTCCTCCGAAACATGACCCGCCAAACCGTGGTTCTTAACAAGCCAAGTAAAGCCCCCCCAGTGAAACCCTCCCCTAACCTGGACGATGCTGGGCCAATTTTGCGCCGGCCTATGGGACTTCCGATCACGGCTGCTTGTGACACAGCCTGGGTCTGTAGTGACGACTCTAGCACTGAGATGCAGTGCCTTAGACCGCTGTGACACAGCCTGGGTCTGTAGTGACGCCTCTAGCACTGAGATGCAGTGCCTTAGACCGCTGTGACACAGCCTGGGTCTGTAGTGACGCCTCTAGCACTGAGATGCAGTGCCTTAGACCGCTGTGACACAGCCTGGGTCTGTAGTGAAGCCTCTAGCACTGAGATGCAGTGCCTTAGACCGCTGTGACACCGCCTGGGTCTGTAGTGTCGCCTCTAGCACTGAGATGCAGTGCCTTAGACCGCTGTGACACCGCCTGGGTCTGTAGTGACGCCTTTAGCACTGAGATGCAGTGCCTTAGACCGCTGTGACACAGCCTGTGTCTGTAGTGACGCCTCTAGCACTGAGATGCAGTGCCTTAGACCGCTGTGACACCGCCTGGGTCTGTAGTGACGCCTCTAGCACTGAGATGCAGTGCCTTTTAGACACAGCCGTCTGTGACACAGCCTGTGTCTGTAGTGACGCCTCTAGCACTGAGATGCAGTGCCTTAGACCGCAGTGTGACACCGCCTGGGTCTGTAGTGACGCCTCTAGCACTGAGATGCAGTGCCTTAGACCGCTGTGACACCGCCTGGGTCTGTAGTGACGCCTCTAGCACTGAGATGCAGTGCCTTAGACCGCTGTGACACCGCCTGGGTCTGTAGTGACGCCTCTAGCACTGAGATGCAGTGCCTTAGACCGCTGTGACACCGCCTGGGTCTGTAGTGACGCCTCTAGCACTGAGATGCAGTACCTTAGACCGCTGTGACACCGCCTGGGTCTGTAGTGACGCCTCTAGCACTGAGATGCAGTGCCTTAGACCGGTGCGCCACTCGGGAGGCCCTTTTATTGATTTTTTAATGAAAAATACTCCAGTCTGAACTTAAACGACTAAAACCAGGTAGAAAGTGTGTAGAAAATATTTTGTAATCATTTAACCTCTGACCTATCACAGTATTTTCAATAAAGAGTTATTAGCAGCGCTATTTAGCGGATTTGGTTGATTTTAGTGAGCTTAACATTCTTCATCAAGAAAATGGGCGAAATTGAATTATTTACCATGAAAAAGGTGCGACTGTTGTTCCCTGGTCATATAATTGGTACATTTACTATCAATATAGCATTAAAAACCGTTTTCCAGATTGCATTTTGACCCCCAAAACATTGTGATGCGAATACTGAGAACCTGGTTCAATTTGGGTCCCGAGGCAAAACCAGTTTGTTCACCAACGTTCTAGCCAGAGCTCTCTTCTATCTCTCATGTCTTCTGATGTGTGAATACTTCTTTCTCTGTGAATACTGATGTGATGTAAAGCAGCTCGTGATCCCCTTTCTCTCTGTCTTTCTGTCCACAGGTGATAAGACTGAACCCCTTTTAGACCAGAGCATATCTACCCAGAGCAGTCTGTGTGTGTGTGTGTGTGTGTGTGTGTGTGTGTGTGTGTGTGTGTGTGTGTGTGTGTGTGTGTGTGTGTGTGTGTGTGTGTGTGTGTGTGTGTGTGTGTGTGAGCGATATAAAACCACAGAGCGAGAGACATATAACAATATCACTATCACTATTATTGCGTAATTACAAACAGTCTAGTATATTTCTGTCTTTGACCATTGTCGCTACATGTTGACTGTGACAATGTAAGTGTTTACTTTCCATGTCAACTAAGTATACTGAATTTAATTTAATTACATTAAAGAGAGGGTGAGAGCGAGAGAGAGAGAAAGCGTACTGTACGTGTGTGTGTGTGTGTGTTAGAAACAGCAACAGATGTGCGTGGAGAGAGAAAGTGTGGACACAGATTCATCATAGACCTGTTAGACAAAGGATTCCCACCCATTACAATGCCTTGGATGGATGGGTGGGAGGGTGAATCTGTTTTTAGTGTGTGTGTGTGCCTTTGTGGGTGTGTGCGTATCAGAGGAAATCAGAGGCTATTACCAGAGTAGACAGCACTTTATGTCACATACACAGGTTTATAGCTCCTTAGGGTATATCCTTACGTCTACAGATTACACAGGTTTCACTGTGGAAACCGGATAAGGTATAAAAACACTAGCAACCACACCGATAAATCAGTAGGAATAATCACCTCTCAGCCTCAAGTCTCTAAATATAACTATTCTGAACGGGACAGATAAACTATGGGGCCCGCCAGTGTTTAAACACCAGTATTTGTATGTGTGTGTGTGTGTGTGTGTGTGTGTGTGTGTGTGTGTGTGTGTGTGTGTGTGTGTGCATGCCATGTAAGTGAATGAACATGTAAGTGAATGAACGTGTAAGTGAATGTGTGCTTGCATGCAAAACTGTGTATGTGTTCAAATGTGGGTTTGAGCAGTGACCGAGTGAACTTGAGCAACAAAACCAGCCTTCAGATGAGTCATCTACTGCTTTGGACAGGGAGTACTGTTTTTGGGTTGTTCCATCTCATCACGCCTTCTAGAATGTTCGGAGCACTGACAACAAAACTATGTGTTATTTATATTATATTCCACCACAATTAATGTCTGGCAAAAAAGCCACATCAGCTTTGTACAGGGAGGAAGTCTAGGGAGTCTGTCACTGGCCTGTAGCCAACACCGCAACAGCCTGACTGACTAGGATCTTCTGACTTTGTGCCCAATGTTATTCCACACATTTACACTGGTAATTTGACTAGAAGAACTCGTAGAGACATGGCTCGCTAAGTCTATGAAACAGACATCGCTAGGCTAGGGTTGTCAAGGGTTAATCGAAGGGGATTACTATTTTGGCCAACTTGGACTGTGTTGCAAATGAGATCGTGTTTGTGGGTTCTTTTTGTTTCTTCACACGCTTTGAGATTTCTACAGGGCGTTTGGGATTCGTTGCTAGTAGCTTTCCAGACATTGCACTCGACAAACGAGTTATCGTGGTCAGAACTAGGGTGCTTTCACAAAACACCTAAGCAATCAGAATGTATGGCTGGTGTGAATTCTGTCAGCAGGATTCCTGAGTTTTTTTATTTTATTCATTTATTTATTTGTGGCGGTAGGTTGCCTAGTGGTTAGAGCATTGGGCCAGTAACCGAAAGGTTGGTGGATCAAATCCCAGGGGTGACAAGGTCAGAATCAGTCGTTCTGCCCCAGAACAAGGCGGTTAACCCACTGTTCCCCGGTAGGCCATCATTGTAAATAAGAATTTGTTCTTAACAGACTTTCCTAGTTAAATAAAGGTTAAATGAAGAAATAATGTATCTTGTCCTGACAGGTGCCAATAAACCTTGCACCAATCATGCCCTCCCCCCTCCGGCACACCCTATGCATGACCACACCTGCTCCACCTGAATTTCAGGAATGCACTGTGATGTTATCTCCACCTCGACACATACACATACAGCTCTACCCACAAGTTATCGTCAATGTTGAAAGAGTATATTGGATGATAACCATTGCCACAGACTCTACAGCTACAAACAAATGGATTTGCATTTACAATTGTGCTGAGAGGCAAACGGTAAGGCACGGATAACAGACCAACCACCAACGAATAGTCAGTCAGATAGACTGACAGGCCAGTTAACCAATGAGAAATGGACCTGAGGATCTGCAGCTGCTCCTCGGAGTTCTGTAGTTCGTCTGAGAGTCTCCTCCACCTCAGCAGAGCCTTGAGTTGAGACTGTTCCTCTGTCTCTTTGCTGGACAACTACACAGAGAGAAAGATGTAAGGGAGGAGGAGGGACAGAGAGTCCAGAGCGAGACAAAGAGAAAGAGAGAACGACAGAGAGGGTGATTATAAACAAGGATACATGTGGAGTAATACCAGTAGTAAGCCAAAGGGAATCCTATTCATTATAGTCCATTATTACCCTATGGGACCTGGTCAAAAGTAGCACTTTATAGGGAATAGGGTGCTACTTGGGATGCAGCCCATGTCAGGGTTTAACTGTTGTCAGGGTTTAACTGTGTGCACTGAGCCAAACTCATGTCATAAAAGTGACATGATTAAAGAGCATAGACAAAAGAAGAACATTTCTGGGTAATTCTAGATGCCGAGGGGAAGACTGTGGGAGGATTGTCACTATACAGGCTTGAAAAACAACTTCGCCCTCCTTTTCTCCTTCTTTCCACTGTCTTTATGATGGGATGAAGAGTTTTACTTTATGTTGGAACCAAACGTTCCATGACAGTAAGTCTAATTTGCACTGGATACAGTTTTGGTTTCAACGTGGCGCTTGTTACAATTTGAAATGTCAAGCTGAGTTTAGTCACTTTACCAAACTACTCTGTATATAGTATATGGCTCTGGATGATACAAATCACGAGAAGAACAACGTTCGGTAATTGTATATGGCGAGGAAAAAAAGTGTGTGTACTTGGAAACAATCCACTTTAGGGCTGTTCCCGGACGAAAGAAAATCTTGGTCGACTGAGAGTCATCTGTATGCATCTATATGCACGGACATTGTCTGATGCTTTAAGCTCTCTGTTTGAGGAAATAATTAAGACATACAAATGACCGGGCCAGGCTCAGACTTGCTGCGCTGTGTAAAAATAAATTGACAGTGAGCAACTGTGAGACTGGCACCCGTTGTCTCTCTCTCTCCTCCCTGCTGCAGCGACCACCACAGATCATCAACAGTGTTTATCGCACTGTCTGTGTTGCTGAAGCTGCAACATAATTACCGCCATTTCTGACCTAAACGTTTTGTTACCGAAATCCCTCATTTGTTTAGGATAAACATTCCCAATAAATGTGTTTATACCGAACTCTGAACACCGTAACACGTGACAGCAAAATAGATGCAGATGACGTGACAAATATACTCAAAACGGGGGAATGTTTACTGGTTGCTCAGGAGGCAAAGGGGAAGTCAGATGTGTAGAAGACATTTGACTAATTGTGGAAAATATTGGAGATCAAGAAACAGAAGGAGCAAGCGCTGTGTGCATATTATGTGTGCCAAACAGGTGCTGTTAGATTATAATATCATTTTTCTGACCATTTGGAACAATGTAGACAACACAAAGTAAATGAAAAGCGTACCAGAGAATCTGTTGTAAAGCCTTTATTTCAGTAAAATACTAAAAACAGTCACATGCATTCAAAAATGCAATTGTCAAAATGGAATGCTTTATTTATTGTTTACGCTAATTATTCATGGGTCGCTTTGTTATTTTATTTTTACAACAAATGCTTGATTGTATTTCAAATCATGAATGACTCTATGCTGTGTGATGACATGAACAAATTAATGATTGATCGATACAGTAGCCTACAGTTGAAGTCGGAAGTTTTACATACACTTAGGTTGGAGTCATTAATTAGGGCTAGGCCCCTTTTATCTCAATTTCCGCCTGAATGACGTGCCCAAAGTAAACTGCCTGATGCTCAGGCCCTGAAGCCAGGATATGCATATAATTGGTACCATTGGAAAGAAGTAAATTTGAAGTTTGTAGAAATGTTAATATGATGTAGGAGAATATAACACAATAGATATGGTAGGAGAAAATACAAAGAAAAACCAACCAGAATATTTTTTGAGAGAGACCATCCTCTTACAATGGTAAGTATAAGGGCATACTGAAAATTAGCTCCCTGGATTCTATTCCTATGGCTTCTACAGGGTGTCAGCAGTCTATGTTCAAGGTTTCAGGCTTGTAACTTCCAAAACGAATAAGAAATATCAGTTTTAGCACGGGGACACAGTCTTGGAAATTAGTGTTTGCGCACGCCATGAAGACAGGACGCACCTGCTAAAATCGGTTTCCTATTGAACATACTTCTTTCCGTAAGAAATATTATAGTTTTGATTACATTTTAGGGTATCCGAGGAGTAATTAGAAATGTATTTTGACTCGTTAAAGGTAGATTTTCAGATTCCTTTCTCTGCATGTTGAAAGAGTGGATTACTCAAATTGATGGCGCCAACTAAACTGGGCGCCATCAACTTTTTGGGATATAAAGAAGAATTTTATCTAACAAAACGACACTACAGGTTATAGCTGGGATCCTTTGGATGACAAACCAGAGGAACATTTTCAAAAAGTAAGTGAATATTTAATCGCTATTAAGTGAATTTATGAAACCTGTGACGGTGGAAAAATATTTTGATGTGGGGCCTCATCCTCAAACAATCGCATGGCATGTTTTTGCTGTAATAGCTACTGTAAATCAGCCAGTGCAGTTAGATTAACAAGAACTTAGTCTTTCAACTTTCTTTTCAAAAAATATAAGGCACTTATATGTAACTAAATGTTTTGCATTGCGCGCCCTCCAGGTTCACCGGACGTTGCCCCGCTAGCGGGACTCTTGTTTTTTTCCCTTTCGTCTTATTTTTTGAATTTTACCTCCTTTTTTCTCCCCAATTTCGTGGTATCCAATTAGTAATCCAGGTAGTAGCTACTATCTTGTCTCATCGCTACAACTCCCGTACGGGCCAGGGAAAGACGAAGGTTGAAAGTCATGCGTCCTCCGATACACAACCCAACCAAGCCGCACTGCTTCTTAACACAGTGCGCATCCAACCCGGAAGCCAGCCGCACCAATGTGTCATAGGAAACACCTTGCACCTGGCAACCTTGGCTAGCGTGCACTGCGCCCGGCCTGCCACAAGAGTCGCTGGTGCGCGATGAGACAAGGATATCCCTACCGGCCAATCCCTCCCTAACCCGGACGACGCTATGCCAATTGTGCGTCGCCCCACGGACCTCCCGGTCGCGGCCGGTTACGACAGAGACTGGGTGCGAACCCAGAGTCTCTGGTGGCGCCCTTAACCACTGCGCCACCCGGGAGGCCGAGACTCTCGTTTTTCAACCACTCCACAAATTTCTTGTTAACAAACTATAGTTTTGGCAAGTCGGTTAGGGCATCTACTTTGTGCATGATAAGTCATTTTTCTAACAATTGTTTACAGACAGATTATTTAACTTATAATTCACTGTATCAAAATTCCCATTCAGAAGTTTACATACACTAAGTTGACTGTGCCTTTAAACAGCTTGGAAAATTCCAGAAGATTATATCATGGCTTTAGAAGCTTCTGGCTAATTGACATCATTTGTGTCAATTGGAGGTGTACCTGTGGATGTATTTCAAGGCCTACCTTCAAACTCAGTGCCTCTTTGCTTGACATCATGGGAAAATCAAAAGAAATCAAGATGTCAGAAAAATAATTGTAGACCTCCACAAGTCTGGTTCATCCTTGGGAGCAATTTCCAAATGCCTGAAGGTACCACGCTCATCTGTACAAACAATAGTACACAAGTATAAACACCATGGGATCACGCAGCCTCCATACCACTCAGGAAGAAGTTTCTGTATCCTAGAGATGAACGTACTTTGGTGCAAAAAGTGACAATCAATCCCAGAACAACAGCAAAGGACCTTGTGAAGATGCTGGAGGAAACAGGTACAAAAGTTTCTATATCCACAGTAAAACGAGTCCTATATCGACATAACCTGAAAGGCAGCTCAGCAAGGAAGAAGCCACTGCTCCAAAACCGCCATAAAAAAGCCAGACTACAGTTTGCAACTGCACATGGTGACAAAGATCGCACTTTTTGGAGAAATGTCTTCTTGTCTGATGAAACAAAAATAGATCTGTTTTGCCATAATGACCATTGTTTTGTTTGGAGGAAAAAGGGGGATGCTTGCAAGTCGAAGAACACCATCCCAACCGTGAAGCACGGGGGTGGCAGCATCATGTTGTCGGGGTGCTTTGCTGCAGGAGGGACTGCTGCTCTTCACAAAATAGATGGCATCATGAGGGGGGTAAATTATGCAGATATATTGAAGCAACATCTCAAGACATCAGTCAGGATGTTAAAGTTTGGTCGCAAATGGGTCTTCCAAACAATGACCCCAAGCATACTTCCAAAGTTGTGGCAAAATGGTTTAAGGACAACAAAGTCAAGGAGTGGCCATCACAAAACCCTGACCTCAATCCTATAGAAAATTTGTGGGCAGAACTGAAAAAGCGTGTGCGAGCAAGGAGGCGTACAAACCAGACTCAGTTACTCTGTCAGGAGGAATGGGCCAATATTCACCCAACTTATTGTGGGACGCTTGTGGACGGCTACCCGAAACGTTTGACCCAAGTTAAACAATTTAAAGGCAATGCTACCAAATACTAATTGAGTGCATGTAAACTTCTGACCCACTGGGAATGTGATGAAAGAAATAAAAGCTGAAATCAATTATTCTCTCTACTATTATTCTGACGTTTCACATTCTTAAAATAAAGTGGTGATCCTAACTGACCTAAGATGGGAATTTTTACTCTGATTAAATGTCAGAAGTTGTGAAGAACTGAGTTTAAATGTATTTGGCTAAGGTGTATGTAAACATCCGACGTCAACTGTGTATAAGTATTGCAATATAGGCCTAATTAAGTGATGGTATTAAGACCAAACAGGATGTGCTCTTAGGCCTACAGCTCGATGGTGGTTATACAAGGCTGCTATACTAAGCCTACTAATGATAACGACGTTACTTATTATTATAATGACAATCATAATACAAATAGCAATAATAACAATAAGGAGATCAAGAAAAACTTATGATAAATATTATTTTTGAGACAATTTAGAACAGTGTAAACAACACTAAATACATTATAAGTTATATCAAAGTGGCTTTTATTACAGCATAGCAAAGATTATCCAACGTGTTATGTTGCGTGAGGCTATTAAACAAATACTCAAACAGGCAACAGAAGCAGGATCTGCCTTATTTCTGGCGATATATATAGATGATTTATAAAGCCAGGCACATTTAACAGTCAGGCTATTGATTATAGACCTAAATAAGTTGAGGTGTCTTCTCTCCTCACCTTCCTTAGACGATTAAGGCAAGGGCTGTTTTCTCGTCTCCTAACGCCGCTGCTACCTCCGATACGCTGGTGGACTTTGCAATTATGCACATAGCAACAAGGAAAAGACGCCAAATCATCAGCACACGGTTGTTTCAGAAACCGCGGACAGCGACCGCTATCCAACGCAGGGGGCAAGATAATTTGTCATAAAAGAATGTTATTTTTATAGGTGTTGCACCATTGTCCTTAACCATATACAATTTCAGCAGCACATGACTTAGTTGATGGACTGTGCCATCCCCACGGCCTCCACAATGGATTAGTCCACTGAGACAGGTGCAAATCAGACAGGTGTCTTGTACTCTATGAATATTTTTGTGTTGTGTTTTGCCACTGCTCGATTACAGAAATCTCGGTCGACCAACAGCCTATCAACCAAACGATGGACCAGCCGACTAAATGGGGTCAGCCCTAATCCACTTCATCCCTTTTCTCTTCTTTCCTCTCTTTTCTTTTTATCCATTGCACCTTTCAAGTGATGCCTTTGAGATTCGGGGCGGCATTTTGCACCAGCAAATGGCAGTGAGCAGAATAACCCGAATACTTCAAATGACTGGAAAAGGCATATTATTCTATGCCAGTTCCAAATATAATAGAATTCCCCTTTATAAACGCACATCTTTGACGAAAGGTTTCAAATGTAATTGTGCTTCGGGCTGTAAGGAGTTTTACGGTATGTTTTGCACAGGTCTGTGCTCTTTTGTGTGACTAAAACGCCAACCTCAAACTCTCAAAGCCTTGTTCCAAGACATCAGTGATCACACACTGTCCGAAGATGCTGTCCAGTATCCTGCTGTGACTCATCTCTCCTCTACATAGGTCTGTATGGTCCAATACACCTGCCGTGCTCTGGCCCAGGTTGGCCCTGAAAGTATGTTAGCAAAGCCCTCACTGATCTGCAGGTTGCCATGGCAGCAAACATAATAACACATAGCTGTCCAACCCATCTGCTTATTGCCCTTTGACTGGCCCTGGGTAGACATTACCCCTAAACACAGATCTAGGATCAGCTCACTTTACCCCAATCATAACCTTAATCATGAGGTGGGGGAAATGCATAAACCTTAGGTCAGTGTGTGTCTGGGAGTAAACTCTGTTTTGACAAGGGACAGCTGATAGTCTAGTACCTGCTGTGCCCGGGCCCAGATGATGTCCTCCAGGTAGGTGGCAAAGCCCTCACTGATCCACTCCTCTGTCCAGTCCCGGGCCCCGATGGCCAGGCCAAACCACGAGTGGGACAGCTCATGGCACAGACGAGACCCACACAGAGACAGGCCCCGCTCTCCTCCAACTCCCTCTCCGTCTCCCTCTCCGTCTCCACACAGAACACTTTGTGACAGGAAAATGATGTGGGGGCTGGGGGGGGGGATTGACGGGGGTGAGAACAGGCAAGAATGAATAAACCTAAATATACATGGTCATGCAGGAAACTAAAAGATAGGTATAAGCACAAACACATCATGTATGTAGAGAGAACAAGGAAAAGCCCACTGAATGCTTGAAAATCCCGAACCTAGCATGCACGTCCGGGCACACACACACACACACCTCCGCTACCCTGGAGAGAGATCAACATTTGGTAGGAACGAACCCAACCTATGATTACAGAGGAGGACATAGCCCTAACGACGCCATGACGACTGTGTGTGTGTGTGTGTGTGTGTCTGTGTATGTTTTCTTGCATATGTGTTTGTATGTGGGAGACATCTCCTCGACTACAGCCTCTCCTTGTCTGTCTCCACCCCTGCTTTATAACCCATAATGGCATTGCAAAAACATGTTTGACAGAGAAACTCCAGTCATCATCCAGTCTGGGTAACCCAAACAGGTTAATTGGTTCGCACTCAAAAATATGTCGCAAAAAGCTTACTCAATTATTCAGTTTTTCATTTTTTTTTTTTACTGCATTAGGGATAGCGTACATAGACGTTTCGGCTTTACAGCCCTCTTCAGAGCGTAGGTACATTTTAATTACATTTAAACCAGCATTTGCCTGTATCATCACTCTACCACCTACCGCGAACCCAAGCACTCTGGTCTGCCTCGGTTTAGGCTTCACATCATTGACCTTATCTTGACTGCATAAGCGAAAACTCTCAGGTCATTGCTGTAAATGAGAATGTGTTCTCAGTCAACTGAATGAGTCAAATAAAAGGTTAGCAGGCAAATAAACAAAAAACTTCAGATCGCAACAACTTTGCTGGAAACGGTGGAGGTCCAATGCTTTTCATTTGATTTTACAGTCGCTTGGAGGCAGTTATACGCCGCGTCCCAAGTGGCACTCGTTTCCCCTTTACAGCGCACTACTTTTGACCAGGGCCCATAGGGCTCTGAGATTTGGGAGGCATTCAGAGGATCCTCCTCTTCACCCCAAGAACACAGTGTGGCGAAGTGGATTAAGTAATGTTTGTCGAGTATGACCCTCAGATAGGTTCAGGCGTACTGTGTTCTGCACTTTAAATACACGTTTATCGTATAGATGATATGAGTGCGCAGATATGTTCACGTTCCGCCAGAGGAATACCTGATGTGACCCTTTAGGTTTGACCATGTGTGTGTGTGTGTGTGTGTGTGTGTGTGAGTTGTACATACTACTATACACTATGCACCATGCAGGTGAAATGGGACACAGCAATGTTTGTTCTGCCAGAGGAATACCTTAAACGTCCCTTTAGGAATAGACAGCTCCGTGTACACACTGCTCAGCAAACTGGATACACGATTATCCACACTATCCACCAATAAGAACCTTTTATCAAAGCTCTGAGCCAATCAGAGTTGAGGAAAGGGAAGAAAAACAGACAGTGGTTTCTATGAAGGCAGCTCCCCTGAATTCCAGCGTAATGCTTAACAAATGTGAGACAGGGTTAGTAGTCCAAACTCTGATTTAGATGACGTTCTACCCTTCAGACCATTATTTGTGGCTGATAAAATAACCCACATTAAGAGAGTTGTCTTTTCCCCCCCAATCAACGGTAAATGTTAGGTTTGACGAGGGCTTGGAAAGTTTCTCTGGTTACACGCGATGACAGTAAAACAAACAGTAAACAGCCGTGGTCATGCTGCAGCACAGCTCCCATTCGTGTCGTGTTCTGTTATCTGACATACATGTGTGTCTACTGTTAGTCCTAGCTTTCCCATACAATCACAAACCAATGTATGGTGGCCCCTTGTAAGGCATTTAGGTAGCAAGTATTTCATAGGTTATTACCGTGTACTGACCGTGTCGCCATGTCATTTCTTAGGTGATGTGTAACATAATATCGACTGCCACTGATATTCAAGCCCGACTAATAATCAATTGAAATAAATGGGTGAATAGAAAGCGTTATTGTGTGCATTTCAATAGAATTCATGCAGGGTTCACAATACACTTACTATAACCATTCTGTCAACACACACACACACACACACACACACACACGCACACGCACACACAGACAAAAGATATAACGACAACAGAATAGCTTCATCTGAGAGTTGTGACATAAATCATGTGACTCCTTTTGAACAGTGAGGTAGAAATGGTCTAATTTGTCATGGCTGACAACCAGGGTCACGGCTGCAAACCTTTCCTGGACCAACTTCTTCCCATCTTAAATAACACCCCTACCCTACCCTGAGGGCCTGAGGCTGGTGTGCGTGAGAGGCAGCCTATTTTTCACACAGAGAACAGCAGAAGAATGGGAGAGGGGTCAGAGAGGTGCAAATGAATAGGCTTCTCTTTCCCTGCTCATATAACAGGGGCCGGCCATCCATTCAGACGCTCTAGAACTCTATACACGTCTACTGTTCACCTGCTGGAAACTCAGAAACAGGACTTAGAAAACCACAGTTCTCCTCAAAACAAACATACCAGTAGACAGATTACAATCGTAATCCCTGGGACACACCTAAATGTTCCATGACCCAGCTATAAAAGGTGTGACCCACCATATGACATTGATCTAGCCCACCTAGAATCAGCAGCATTCCCCATTCTATTTCTGTGCTACGGTTAGGACCATGTGTTCATCCCAAATGACACCCTATTCCCTATATACTACACTACCTTGACCAGAGCCCCAATGGACCTAGGTCAAAAGAAGGGCACTATTTGGGAGCAGGAAAACCTCCCAGTCCTACCTATGTGGTCTATGTTAAACGTGAGTTCTGCTTCAAGGGTTCATAAGGAGGGACTACTTTCTATGATAGGAGAGCAAGCACTCAGAAACACTGAAAGACACCATCCTTATTTTCCTTTCCTTTCCATAACCCAATTATTGAGCAGGCTAAGTGGACTACGTGGGAAATCAGTGTGTGCAGACACAGGGTGGAAAGGATATATCAAAATCTGTCACTGGAGAGGGAGAGAGAAGGATACACAACACACACACACACACACACACACACACACACACACTAGGAACAGTCTTCCTGTTCCTCTAAAAAAAAATATATATTTTCCCAGGGATTATTAACACATTTATCAGATAGGAGACAGGGAATCTATTATACGTGTGGTCTGTGTGTAACAGCACCCACTGTTATTAAGATCCATGTTTAGCATCCTCACAAAAAATGTGAAATACAGCTACACAAGTAGCTGTGTTTTGTTGTTTACCTCGATGGCTAGTAGCTGCAGAGACAGAGGGAAGCAGTAGGACAGCAGCTGCTAAGATGCCTGCTTTATGAGTGTATTTCTGCCCTAATCTTGTTCCCCACAATTGGATAAGCGGGCCTTTTGTTGTTAGTTCCTGCAGTGTATGTGTGTTTGTGTGTGTCCAACAAAGAACGTCTTTCAGGGATGGCGCCTGCACATGCTCTTAGGAGGGAGGTTGAATCCGTCAGAGCGGCGACAAGTAACGTCGTCCCACCAGCGGAGGTGGCATGCAACAACAGCAACTCTCATACCCCCGCGATACACACACACCCTGACTTGTCTGTCAGTGACTGCTAGGACATGTCACCTACTGACTCGAAGGGACCTGCATGGTATTGGATATTAAGTCTAGTTCAATGTGATGCTCTAGTTTGACACTGTGTTGCATCATTTTATTGAACTCTATATCTAATGCTTCGGGACATTTCTGTAGCCCACCAAGTACAGTACCAGTCAAAGGTTTGAACACATCTACTCATTCCAAGGTTTTTTTTTTTTTGCCTTGATGACAGCTTTGCACACTCTTAGCATTCTCTCAACCAGCTTCATGAGGTAGTCACCTGGAATGCATTTCAATTAACAGGTGTGCCTTGTTCAAAGTTAATTTGTGGAATTTCTTTCCTTCTTAATGCGTTTGAGCCAATCAGTTGTCTTGTGACAAGGTAGGGGTGATATACAGAAGATAGCCCTATTTGATAAAAGACCAAGTCTATATTATGGCAAGAACTGCTCGAATAAGAAAAGAGAAACAACAGTCCATCATTACTTTAAGACATGAAGGTCAGACAATCCGGAAAATTTAAAGAACTTTGAAAGTTTCTTCAAGTGCAGTCACAAAAACCATCAAGCGCAACGATGAAACTGGCTCTCATGAGGACCGCCACAGGAAAGGAAGACCCAGAGTTACCTCTGCTGCAGAGAACAAGTTCATTAGAGTTACCATCCTCAGAAATGTCAGCCCAAATAAATACTTGACAGAGTTCAAATAACAGACACTTCTCAACATCAACTGTGTGAATCACAGACCTGAGACTGTGTGAATCAGACCTTCATGGTCGAATTGCTGCAAAGAAACAACTACTATTATTTTTTTTCCTTTATATAACTAGGCAAGTCAGTTAAGAACAAATTATTATTTAAAATGACAGTCTACCCCAGCCAACCCTAACCCAGACGACGCTGGGCCATTTGTGCGCCGCCCTGCAGGACTCCCAATCACGGCCAGTTGTGATACAGCCTGGACTCGAACCAGGGTCTGTAGTGATACCTCTAGCAATGAGATGCAGTGCCTTAGACCGCTGCACCACTCAGGAGCCCTGAGTGGACACCAATAAGAAGAAGATACTTGCTTGGGCCAAGAAACACGAGCAATGGACATTAGACCGGTGGAAATCTGTCCTTTGGTCTGATAAATCGAAATTTGAGATTTTTGGTTCCAAACGCCGTGTCTTCGTGAGATGTATGGTTTCCACCGTGAAGCATGGAGGAGGAGGTGTGATGGTGTGCTGGTGACACTGTCAGTGATTTATTTAGAATTGAAGGCACACTTAACCAGCATAGCACAGCATTCTGCAGCGATACACCATCCCATCTGGTTTGCACTTAGTGGGATTATCACTTTTTTTGTTGTTAAATTTTACCCATTCTTCTCCCCAATTTCGTGGTATCCAATTGTTTTTAGTAGCTATCATCTCGTCTCATCGCTACAACTCCCGTACGGGCTCGGGAGAGACGAAGGTTGAAAATTATGCGTCCTCCGATACACAACCCAACCAAGCCAGCTGCACCAGCTGCACAGCGTGCATCCAACCTGGAAGCCAGCTGCACCAATGTGTCGGAGGAAACACCATGCACCTGGCAACCTTGGTTAGCGCGCACTGCGCCCGGCCTGCCACAGGAGTCGCTAGTGTGCAATGAGACAAGGATATCCCTACCGGCCAAGCCCTCCCTAACCCGGACGACGCTAGGCCAATTGTGCATCGCCCCACGGTAAGGGCTATTTGACCAAGGAGAGTGATGGAGTGCTGCATCAGATGACCTAGCCTCCACAATCACCCAACCTCAACCCAATTGAGATGATTTGGGTTGAGTTGGACCGCAGAGTGTAGGAAAAACAGCCAACAAGTGCTCAGCATATGTGGGAACTCCTTCAAGACTGTTGGAAAAGCATTCCTCGTGAAGCTGGTTGAGAGAATGCCAAGAGTGTGCAAAGCTGTCATCAAGGCAAAGGGTGGTTACTTTGAAGAATATATAATATATTTTGATTTGTTTAACCATTTTTGGTTACTACATGAATCCATATGTGTTATTTCATAGTTTTGATGTCTTCACTATTATTCTACAATGTAGAAAATAGTAAAAATACAGAAAAACCCTTGAATGAGTAAAATAGTGTGTATAGTTATAAAGAATTTCACTGTCAGAAAGCGAGCAGAAGTCCTGATACACTGTTATAAAACAGCCCTGAGTCTTTTTGTCTGTAAACTGTAACTTTATGCCACAGAAGACAACTCTGGCTAAAAGTAAGAGGTGTTCGGGGGAAGATCCAGATTTAGTGCAAAACCAGTGAACGAGTGCTCCTCCATCCATAATTCATCCCTCCATCCTGACCAGAGGCCACTTGCTCCTCAGCAGCAGGACGGCTGGATGCATTATGCATCAGGTCCTATCATGGCTCTGTAATGACATCTCACCACCACCCATTTACAGAGAGAAAGAGAACGAGACAGATACAGAGACGGAGAGAGTGTGTCTGGGTATGGGGGTGTGTGTCACCGACTGAAACTCGGACTGCCCCAAGAGGCTATTTGACTTCCTCTTTCTCCTCCCTGAAGAGTGCCACACACACACGCTCACACACACACACACCAAAGCCACCTTTGAGGTCCCCGGTCTCAATAAGAAAGAACTCAGAGAGCAGAGTGGCACTCACTAATGTTGGCTTGCGGGAAGTGTTGTCTGTTGTTTTTTTTCTCCCTGCTCTGACTCTGTGGGCTTATTTTTCGACACAGGAGACTATTTGACCAATCTCCTACCCTCCGTCCTTTTTTTAACAAGTCTGACTTCAAATGTCTGGCATTCCAGCCTGGCTGACGATCAGTTGTGTGCTGCTGTGCTGTGTTCTGTTCCCAGGCTGGCCCCAGAGGCCCGGCCAAATGCCACTCCATGTAGGGCCACATCACATGCAAGGCTCGCATCACATCCTGAAAATACTTATCACTGCAGATATCAGGCGCCATTACCAATGAGGAGACAGTCACATTCTGTGGTGTTGACCCAGCATATATACACACATACATACACACACACACACACACACACACACACACACACAAAACCAGACAGACATACACACTCAGAGTCAGCCCATCCAACCTCACCCACCCACCCACAGTTGCACACACACTCGGCTGGTTCTAACTGAGCTGGTATGTATCCGTGCTGATGTCCAGAGCAGAGCAATAGGATCCATATGGACTACAGAAAAACAACACACACAGTTGTGTATTACTATACTTGTGGGGACTTTTTTTTTGGCGAACAACAATTGATTCCCATTAAAGAATCCTATTTTCCCTAACCCCTAACATTAACCCCTAACCCTTAATTCTAACCCTAAACCCTAAGCCCTTTTCCTTCTAAAGGCTGTCCAAATGTCTGAACTCTCCTTGATTTACTATTCTTGGATTTCTGGTATAATACAACACACAGACACACACACTATGGAGAACAGTAGAGAAGCCACTCAGACATTGTGTGTTATGTATCAGTGTGACCCGCTTTCTCTGCCTGTTAACTTGATTGCTCCCCATTAGCATTTCAGAGGCCAGCTGCCTTTCAACATACAACAGAATAGACACACACACAGAGAGAGAGAGAGAGAGAGAGAGAGAGAGAGAAAGAGAGAGAGAGAGTCTAGGTTCTGAAGCGAAAGCAGATGTTTATTCAATCCGTTGTGTTGACGGTATGTAAGAGTCCAGTCACGTCCTCATAGGTCTAGAACCACGACGTCACGGCTGAGGGATGTACATTTAGTCGTGTGTCAGAGATGTTGGGAGTAATCAGACAGGAATCTCCTGTCCCACCTCCAGCTGATCAGAATACAGGAAACACCTGACTAGAGCTCTATGGTGTTAGAGAGAACACATGCACACACACACAAACACAAAGACGTATGCACCGCAGTGCACTGGACACGGACACACACACACCATGTGACCTGAACAAGAAAAACTCAAGGCCTTAATTCAAGTTTTTCCTTGTAAGATCATGTGGTCAAAAAAAAAAAAAAAAACACGGGTAAATGATCAACGCTACTCAAATCCTACACCGGTGCATTTGGTGTGACCAGCCAGTTAGATCGACGTTACAGACAATAATAGGAGTCATTTGGTTGTAGGGGACTGATACGACTCCTTAGTGTCAAAGGGAAAGATGAAACCATTTTGAATGTTATATCGTATTTGTGCATCTTTGAGCGATGTCCTATCGGTTCCCGGGGCTGTTTCATGTTTTCATGTATATCTGAGCCCTTGCCATTCACCTTAATAGGATGATGGTTTTTCGATCGCGAGATCTTCTATCATACATGTCAGATTTCAATACTGGCCAGTATCATAACGCGGGAGGTTGTTTTCTCTCGATTGAGCCACTGATCCTATTTTTGCAATATTCCTACCTCGGGAAATGTGTAATTTAACAGAGGATCCGCCACATTTTTCTGCCTCTTCAGTCCAGGGTACTGTCACGGCCTGACCTTAGAGATCCTTTAAATTCTCTATTTGGTAGGTCAGGGTGTGACTAGGGTGGGAAATCTATGTTTATATTTCTTTGTTGTCCGAGTATGCTTCCCAATCAGAGGCAGCTGTCTATCATTGTCTCTGATTGGGGATCATACTTAGGCAGCCCTTTTTCCCACCTTATGTTGTGGGATCTTGTCTTTGGTTGTTGCATGTGTTTGCACTCCTAGCTTTACGTTCGTTGAGTTGTTTATTGTTTTTGGTGGAGCATTTATAATTAAAAGAACATGTACGCCTACCACGCTGCACCTTGGTCTTCATTTAACGACGGACGTTACAGGTGCATTGCATGGTGCCGTTGCGAACGTCAGACTCTACACTGCGAAGCACCCGATCTGCAGGTTGAACCTGGTGCGATTGTAGACTCCTAATTTACAAGTGCAGTTCGTTTAGTCGATTTTGTATCTACAGTAACTAGCTACTTCAAATGCTGATATTGACTTTGGTATTATTGTGACTGTGGCATTATAGTGTAGCCAGCAGGGGCGGCAGGGTAACCTAGTGGTTAGAGCGTTGGACTCGTAACCGGAAGGTTGCAAGTTCAAATCCCGAGCTGCCCCTGAACAGGCAGTTAACCCACAGTTCCTAGGCTGTCATTGTAAAATAAGAATTTGTTCTTAACTGACTTGCCTAGTTAAATAAAGGTAAAAAATACACAAAAGAATATAGAGAGCATTGCATTGTAGGTTTTGTAGTCGACTTGAGCTGTAACAGATTTCCACAATGATCTTCACGTTGCTACCAACATTATTTTAACAACAAATTGAAACATCTGTAAATCACATACATAAGCTATAGATGTGTCTATGCTCAATAACCCACGTACAGATGTATGTATATACAGACAGAACAGCCAAACTCTGATATTTGACAACCTGTGCAGTATAAAACTGAAAACCCTGCTACTTTCCCTCAGACTGCAGGCAAAGCCCGACCCATCGAGACAATTTGTACTGAACATTACACAGCGCTGGGTTTGAAATATCTCGTTCCGACGTTAAGATGTCTGGCTCTACCCAGACTAATGAAATTACCTACCATCCTCAGTCTCAAAGAGCCTGTCATAAAAAAAGATACTGCATAAACATCCCCTCACCACACAATGAGCCCATCCATCACCTAATGGAATGGGTGCACTGGACTCATCCATTAGTCAGTGGAATGGGTGTGCAGCGACAGGCCTGTCTTGCAAAGGCTGTTAATCCAGAGTTATGGTACAGTGTGCCAGTGTTACTGTTAAACACAGGGCAGATGGCAGCTGCTGCCAGCTCCTTTATATTACAGATTAGACGGTTGAAAAGGCAATACAATGTCACTCTTCAGACACCACAGCCATAGATGGGGCAATACATTGCATAAATAGTGTAGATAATGTATACTATATCACTGGGTCTGCTGAACATCGGCCTACAGCTGGTGGTGTAGCCCAAACTGTAATCAAAACACGGTCTGGATGGAAAAGAGACAATCTCACTATGAAATTCAGCTTTTTTCATCCACTCTTGTGATTTTAACGCGGTCTGCACCCATTGTTTGTATAGCCTCGTTCAGAGGCAGAGTAGTCATCCGGAGAAAGCAATAACTACGTCTGACCATCATCTGGGGGGAATATGACAACAACAAATAACTCTGACCATCTCGCTGTGGCTGACCAGAGGGAACATTAGATAACCATTCATCAGCCAGGGAACGAAGATGCAGCTTTATTGCACGGGAATCTGGCACTATGTGACTGACCACTCGGGTACTGCCAACAAAGCCTCGTTTCAGACCAAAGAGCATGTCCGTGAACACTCAGAAAAGCTTTATTAAGGATCACTGGTGGTGGGAGTAGAAACAGGGAGCGGATATTACTCTATCTCCCACACTATACTTCCGATCAGTGTTTAAAACACCCTTTTCAATTGTTCAGCGCGTTCACTTCTTTCCCCCCCCACATCTGCTATGACTTGTCGTGTGCCAATTCAATTCAACAACCGATTCTAAGAGCCTCAACAAGAGCAAGTCGTTGTGTTTCATTCGAAAACAGCATAGCATTTTGTGGCAGAGTAAGGGTTAAAAGCAGGCACTCGAGTGCTGAGAACCTTGTGGGGACGGACGGTAAACCTATACAACAGATCGAGAGCAAGGAAGTGGAGGCCCCAGATAACCAGGGGAGGAATGTTCTAGCAATAACAACACACTTTCTAAATTGGACCCTGCTATCTTCATTAAACAACCAAGAATACTTTTGAACTGAAGAGGGGTGGAATTCAACGACAGGGGGAGTGGGAGGAAGGGCAGAAAATGCATTAAAGTGCAATAAGGCCCTAGAAAAAAAGAACCGGAGAGAGAAATCTAGTCGTTTAGCAATTACTACAGTGTGTCTGAACATTCCTGCCTTTATCCCCAGGTGCAGGCATGCAGAGCCTTCCTCCAATCGTCAGGTTCTATTGTGAGCGTACAGGAGAGAGGAGTCCACTTAAGACGTGGAGAAAGAGCTAGCTCATCCTTGACTATTTGATTAACAGCTGTCTTTGGTGACAAAGTCCCTCGGTCTGAAAGAGACGCTCTCTGTCGCACACTTCTAGAGTTACCGACCACCTCACTTTGGAGAGGGGAGAAGAAAGGAAGGGAATCCACTGAGAGAAAGGAGAGGAGGGGAAGAGGGAGGGGGCGGCAAGGACAGAAAGAGAAAGAGGGAGGGAGAGAGAGAATAAAGGAGACCATGAGACAGAGTGACAATAAGGCAAGGAAAATCTCTCCCTTCTCTCTCTCTCTACCACTAACTCTCCTTCTTTTGGCCTATTAGGGTTGAGACACATTCATAATGCCTAACATCTGTCTCCCACACTGTGACCACATCACATGGGATTCCGCTCCGTCTTCCCCTCCTCAACCCTCTATCTCTCCCCTTTTCTCACCAACTAATGAGCTTTCCTCATCTTCCCCCTTTCTCTCCCCCGCCCCTCTCCTGTCTCTCTCTTCTCCTTTAGCTGGGTTAGCCGACAACGTCAGGGAA
The DNA here is from genome assembly GCF_018296145.1 of Oncorhynchus tshawytscha. NCBI lineage: Eukaryota > Metazoa > Chordata > Actinopteri > Salmoniformes > Salmonidae > Oncorhynchus > Oncorhynchus tshawytscha. The sequence continues at coordinate 39,778,369 of NC_056432.1, forward strand.
ACGATGTGCACGCTTCCATGGGGCAGAAGTCAGCGTGTTGTTGTGACTCTGCTCGTCTCAGCTCGTTTCGTCTTGCCCTTGACACCATGTCTTATTTTGAGGTGTTTTAACAGATTTCACGTCAATGCTAATATGGCTAAAATAGCTAACCAACAACTGCAAGAATGTATTTGAGAGACAACAGGTGCTCATTGTGCAAATGGATTTATGTTTTCAATAAACATTGGAGATGAAATATAGCTTACACGTTGACAACAGTCAAAGCCAACCCTGTATATTTCCCCCCATAGCTGAGCACGCGTCAGTTTTGTTGCTAAACAACCAACCCGTCTATGCTATCCCTGCCTCGCACCCCCTATCATGGTCAATCTCACGTCTCACTGCACCAACCAGTCCTGTCAGCTCTGGTCACATGACGTTCAATGTGGAGTTAAACATCATTAACACATAACATCGGTCACACTGAGAGGTTAGGGTGCTATGGGAGTGCCATGGGGGTGCTATGGGGTGTCCTAGGTCCCACCAACTAACGTGAGGACATCCTGACATTGTCATATGCTCATTGTTTCCACCCACAGAGTTGTGTTTTGGACGAAAAGAGAGCCTGTTATCAGCTGGGAAGACTTAGCTAATACAACTCCTCCGACAAACTCCCCATCCACCACTAACAAGACAAGAGTACACATTGTTTTATTAACCGAACAAACATGGATTCTGAAACTGAAATGAGTTCAGTTGAGTTTTTTTATTCTAACTCCAGAAACTTCTGGATATTAGTTTGCTTGAATAGAAGCCTGAGCCCAAATCAATAAAGCCTCAGAGTAGGACCACTGATCAAGGGTCAGGTTCCCCCGGTCCATATAATTGTGATCTCAAAGGCAAAACTGATCCTAGATCAGCACTATTCTGAGATGCTTTTTGAATACAGACCATGTCCTCTGTACTCAACCCAGGGTTAAGTGGGTTGAGCAAAGCATAACCCCAGCCTGTGACAGACAGCTCAGCTAGTGAACTAAACTGCTTCAGGACAGAAGCTGTACTCTGGGGGATATGGCACACACACTCTTCTCCACTTCCTCCTTACAGGTACCAATGGCCACCCTTACTTCCTGATGCCCATAAACTATGCAGTGGTCTGAAGTCAAGCTGAAAATCTTCCTCTACGACCTCTCACAGAGGTCAGGATGTGGACATAACTCAGGCCTAGTGTATCTGACAGGTATATTACCACCTAGTTCAGCCGGTGAGGACGTGGATCTGGCCTTTTAACAACCTGCTAATTCTTTACATATTTGTTAAATCAGGTGTCTTCCAGGTGTCGTCTCTACTGTAGTTCTCCTTATATCACCGATTCCCTCCCAGATAGGTTAACCTTCTCGTTTCCCTATCCATTAGGACCCATTTACACCGAGGCAGGAGAGGCAATCTCAGGTCAAACTCTCTCTGAATAGAAAATAATACATCTCGAGAACAAAGTAATTGCTTGTGCATTAAGCCGTTCGTTGTGTGCTATTTTAGTGTTGTTCTAATTGGGATAATAGTTGTGATTGAGGGAGTTGGCAGGGGCTCTGTGTGGGCTTACGTGCTGAGAGAGAGAGAGAGAGAGAGAGAGATGACATGCTGAGAATGAGCGTATCAGTGCCCGCCATCTAGCACTGAAAAGGGGGGTCTGCCTCCATCGAGAAAACAACCAAAAGATATAAGGGCAATGGATCCTAATCTAGTCATGGATCCTAATCTATTCAAATGTATCCTGTATGTGAGGATCAGCCACAACCTAAGGGGAGAATGATGACAAAAGACTGTTGGGTTCGATAAATGGCGGGATGTTTCAGTCAGAAAGCATCCTGATGTATCAGGCAAAAACAAATAGCAAACGATGTGCTCATTCCAAAGTTATTTTGCTTCCCTGCAGAACAGAAAACTGGTTCTGCATGTAGTCCATCAACAATGAATAGGACAGCACTCACTATGTAGTAGATTTATTAGAAGACTCATATGAATAGAAGATTCATTCTGACACGCGATAATACATCTCAGCAATCTATTATATCGTGTCAAACAAATAACACAATAGATCTCTCTATGATGTGTCTGATGTCATCCAAGCACACTACTAAGCACGTTACCAGACTATTGTATTAAAACTGTGCGTCATCCAAATGCACTATCAATACCCTCTCTGCTATGTGAGGGAGAATAAACCAGTCCAGAATAATACCCTATTTCAAGTCCTTGGGTCATTTCCGTCTAAAAACTGTGGAAACCACCAGATTTTCCTGCTGGGAGAAATATCCTTATTTGCCCACGTGGCGAGCCGAGTATTCCTGCTATGTCCTGCTGCTTCTGAAAGTGCTGCTGAGGGACACACAGCCAGCCGCTTCAAAGAGCGGGGGAAATGCCGTGCCCTTCCTGAAACTCCCCATTGGAACAGGGTGATGTGGCCCGACGTGATGGGGAGATTATGGGCGTACACACACACACACAGACAAAAAGTGTATGCACGCACACACACATAGTAGCATACATACACACACACACACAGGCACACAGACCTGCATTAGGTCATTCCAAAGTCAAACAGGGACAGAGCTGAGTCATGTGTGTGCTATGACAAATCTGTTAGATATCAATAAATAAACTGAAGAGAAGTGATACAGAGCAGTTAACTCCTCCACATTCATCTACACTATGTCATACAGACACAAGACATTTTCATCAGGAAGCAGCAGCGTTTGTGTGTGTGTGTATGTGTGTGCGTGCAGACCTAAAAAGTCTCCACAAATGAAAACAAGAAAATGTCTTCCTATTTTAAGCTGAGGGGTTAGGTTTAGGTTTAGAGTCTCAATTAGGGTAAGTGGTTAGGTTGAGGGTTAGGTTTAGGTTACGGGTTAAGGTTAGGGTTAATATAAGGGGTCAGGGAAAATACCATTTTCAATGGAACTACATTTGAGGTCCCCACATAACGAGAAGGAGCTATTAAAGTGACCCTGATCTCAGGCATCTCCCTGTGGGGGGTGTCTGGATCTCTATACGCTGTGTGTATGTGTGTGTGTGTGTGTGTACTTGCACGCAGACATTGTCAAAAGATACATATAAAAGTATCTGAATACAAATACAAGATACCCGACAGAACAATACATCAAAATAAAATACAAGATACTTTTGCAAAGTATTGTATCTAGATACAATATGGACGTCGCAATGAAACGAACAACGTAATTGCCGTATTTAAAAATGGCCTTTGTGAGGCGCAGCCGGGAACTAGTTCTGTACGATGGCGAGTGGTGGGATCGATAAACCAGGAGGATTCTCCATCATCGTTTAGATCTCCAGTTTGATAACATTTTGGTCTCCCAGTAGATTACAACAGCGATGGACAAAGAGAGCATGCCCCCACAGCTCAACCAGAATGGCCTATGCAGCTGCCATCACCTCAAACATGTTGACACATTTACGCTGACATCACTCCAGTATTCCTAACACTGGAGCAAGAAGGAATTGCAAAAAATAACATTGATTATATGCTGCTGTGCTAAACGTGCACCATAAAAACACCTTGCTTGATGTAGAAACAGGTGAACAGTTTTGGAACACTGAGCCATTGACTGTCTGGCTGCACCAGGTGACTGTTATGAGTGGGTTGCTTTTGACAATAAGGCACCGGACTACAGCCATATAGATTGAAACTACTGTGGCAGACGGCAGGGAGAGGTGAGGGGTTATTGAAGGGAGATACATTTCATCCCGCTGGCTCCACCCCCGAGCCTTATGTGGACTTCCTTCCCCAGCGAGGCGAGCCTGTTGCTCATTAAGCCAGGGAGTACTTGGGGACAAAGAGGAGGCGGCCTGCACAAAGGGGGCAGAGAATGGAGTTGAAAGAGTGTGTTATGAAGTGTGAGAAGAGAGAGAAATACCTGTGTGATTACCTGTTGTGACCTGGACTGTCTGATTACCCCACTTGTGTACAGGTTTGGTTGTAGGACCCGAGTTTTAGGATTACCCCTGGAGAACGGATTGTGGACTGTGAAACGATTTGTGAATTCCCCCCTTTACTCCAGTGTGCAAAACTCCCTAATACACTCCCCATTTGCATTCTAGTTGTGCTCCTTGTACGTGTTTGGTTATTGAACTTGGTGACATGGAAACCCCACACCCTTGAAACTGCTACATGTGGTGGAGAATGCGGGCAACCCAAACCAGGCTCAATAACTAATAACTCAATAACAGGCACGGAGCACAACGGAAGCATTGGTGAAACAGCTGGTGGAGACGAACATAGCCCAGCAGGCTATGCATCGGGAACTGCTGGAGGAACAGAGCCAGCAGACCGCTCTCCTGTGAGCTGAACTCAGCCAGCTGACAGCCGCCCAGGCCGAAAATGCGGCAGGTGCAGCAGTCTCTTGTCCCAAACCCAGTAGGTTTATACTGAAGCTGACAGAGGCTAACGACATCGAGGCTTTCCTCCAAGCCTTCGAGAGGACGGCGACTAGGGAAAAATGGCCCCATGAGCAATGGGCCAGCCTGCTAGCACCCTTCCTGTCAGGTGCGGCACAGAAGACCTATCAGGATCTGATGGCTGACCAGGCGACGCATTATGAGGGGCTGAAAAAGGAAATCCTGCGCCGGTATAGTTACACCCTGATTAACAGGGCACAAAGATTCCATGATTGGGCGGATGATCCTACAGCGTCCCCCCGATTGAAAATGCATGATCTAATTAGGCTGGCCAAGAACTGGCTAACTGCTAAAACACTGATGCTCACGCCCATCGAAAAAGTGGTCATAGATACATTTCTATGCTCTCTCCCGTTCGAAGCAAAAAAAATTGCAAGCCAAGCTAACCTGCAGAGCGCAGATCAGCTGGTGAAAGGACAACAGGTGGCTTTGGAGGTCCTGTGCAGCGAACAACCACGGAAGGCAGAACCCTCCACTCGCCCAAAGGAGCAAAAAAAGACCACGCCAAGGATGGGGGGACACCAACAGCCAGCTCCCCGAGACGACGCACCTTCCTGGACAGCAGGAAATGCTACGAGTGTGGCGAGCCGGGACACATTGCACCACCGGGCGGCCCTGTGGCTTTCTGATGGCATGCTGGGCTCAGGAGAGTGGTCCTTCCCCTGTCACCCCGGAAAGAGCCAACGGAAAGGACACCACAGCACTTGTGGACTCCGGGAGTATGGTGACCCCGACATCACCCAGTCAACGAACCTGGCTGACACCGTGGTCATCACATGCATACACGGTAAGACCAAGGACTACCCTACCACACTCCTACACCTACAGACCACAAAGGGACAACACACGGGGCCAGTGGGAGTCATCCTGAACCTGCCTGTGCCGGTCCTTATCGGGAGGGATTTCCCCGACGTTCGCCAACTGTGGACCAGTATGTCCGGAGATGTAGGGAACCAGAAGTGAGGAGGAAGCCGGAGAGGTGGGAGGGAAGCCAGAAGGAGAGATGCCCGGATGTGTGGATTCCAGGAAGTGGACCCCCAGGTTTCAACAGAACCCCTCTCGGAGGGTGCGCAAGACTGAAGGGAGAGGTGGCGAGTCTGGAAGACTTGAGAGGTGGCACCAGAGCCGCCTCTCTAGTGGGCCGGTTCGGCACGGCCCAACTGGAGGATCCCAACTTGGCCAGCGCTCTCCAGCAGGTGACCGTGGAGGACAGAAAGCCCATGGAAGGGATCAAGGCACGATTTACTGGCCGGGGGTGAAGAGAGTGGAAGATTACTGCCCCAGTTGCCCGTAATGCCAGCAGGTAGCGCCAAACCCCCACTTTCGCAGCCCTTTATTTCCCTCCTTTTCAGCAGGATCACAATGGACCTGGTGGGAAGAAGAGCAACCGAGGGCACCAATACATCCTGGTGATTCTGGATTATGCCACCAGGTACCCAGAAGCCATTCCTCTGCGCACCATGGCCACCAAGGGAATTGCACGTGAGTTAGTCATGCTGTTTTCCTGAGTAAACATCCCGATGAGATATTGACCGACCAGGGCACCCTGTTCAAGTCGTGAATCATGAAGGATCTATGCAAACTAATGAAAATAACCCAGTTGCACACCTTGGTGTATCACCTGCAGGCCGATGGGTTGGTGGAAAGATTCAATCGAAACCTGAAGCAGATGGAACTGGAACTGTCGTACAAGTCGATCCAGATCATCCCATACATGCTCAATGGGTGACGTGTGGAGAGTATGCAGGCCATGGAAGAACTGGGACATTTTCAGTTTCCTGGAAATGTGTATAGATCCTTGCGACATGGGGCTGTGCATTATCATGCTGAAACATGTGATGGCGGCGGATGAATGGCACAACACTGGGCCTCAGGATCTCGTCACATTATCTTTGTGCATTCAAATTGCCATTGATAAAATCCAATTGTGTCCGTTGTCCGTAGCTTATGCATGCCCATACAATAACCCCTATGCCACCATGGGGCACTCTGTTCACAACGTTGACTTCAGCAAACCGCTTGCCCACACGACGCCATATACGCTCTGACAAATCATGGTCCAAACACACCAAGACAAGAAGATGTGAAGATGTCTCAATGTTCTACAGCTGCACCATCGAGAGCATCCTGACTGGTTCCATCACCGCTTGGAATGGCAACTGCTCAGCATCCGACCACAAGGCGCTACAGAGGGTAGTGCGTACAGCACAGTACATCACTGGGGCCGCGCTTCCTGCCATCCAGGACATCTATACCAGGCGGTGTGTCAGACGAAGGCCCAAAATATTGTCATAGACTTCAGCCACCCAAGTCATAGAATATTCTCTCTGCTACTGCATGGCAAGCGGTAAGTTTGGGACCAAAACGCTCCTTAATAGCTTCTACCCCCAAGCCATAAGACTGCTGAACTGTTAATCAAATGGCTAACCGGACTATTTGCAATGACCTCCCTATTTATTCACATTTTTGATGTCCTGATTTTCTTGCACAGTCTCAATGTTCACTCACTGGACTATAACCACACACTCACACATACGAACTACACTGACACTCCAACACACACACACATATTGACGCCACACACACACACATACATTCACATTCCTTCACACTCTTCAAATACGATGCTGCTACTGTTTATCTATGCATAGACACTTTACCCCTACCTACATGTACATATTACTCAGTTACCTACACTAACCAATTCAACTGTGAAGAGTACACTTCTCCAGCCTGCCGAACTCCAATCAGGTCAAGACCTTGGTGAGGACAATGAGCACACATGAGCTTCCCTGAGACAGTTTCTAACAGTTTGTGCAGAAATTCTTTGGTTGTGCAAACCCACAGTTTCATCAGCTGGCAGGGTGGCTGGTCTCAGACGATCCCGCAGGTGAAGAAGCCAGATGTGGAGGTCGTGGGCTGGCGTGGTTACACATGGTCTGCGGTTTTGAGGTCAGTTAGACGGACTGCCAAATTCTCTAAAACGACGATGGAGGCGGCTTATGGTAAAAAATAAAATCAGTTTCTTGATATGCCACACCTGTCAGGTGGATTGATTATCCTGGAAAAGGAGAAATGCTCACTAACAGGAAAGTAAATAAATGTGTCCAAAATTTGAGAAACTTTTTGTGCGTATGGAAAATTTCATGAACTTTTATTTCAGCTGATGAAACATGGGACCAACACTTTTCATGTTGCGTTTATATTTTTGTTCAGTATAATTTCACTTCAAATAGGCTGTGTTGTTTTCATATAATTTGGCTAATTAGGCTTGTGCACATTTACATAAGTGTTTAATTACCTAGTTAGCTAAGTTACTGACTAAGCTAATTCCTATTCGTGTTTTTTCCATTTCAGGTGGAGTGGCATTGCTGACAGGCCAACATGCTGATAGGCCAAGACCCTTATTCCCAAAGAATCTCAGAGTAGGAGTAGTGATTTTAGGATCGGTTTTGCCTTCACACTAATAGAACATTGACAAGGGGGAGGTTATCCTAGATCACTATCCCTACTCAGAGATGCTTTGTGAATATGGGCCCTGGAAGAAAGCTGTTGCCCAATGCCTTGCATAGCAGTTGCTTCACCACAGGACCCTAGAGCAGGGATAGGCAACCCTGTTCCTGGAGTGCCACCGGTACTGCAGGATTTTGTTCCAACTAGGCCCTAAACAAGGGGTGCGTTTAGTTGCTTGAATGTTTATACGTTGCAGAATGGTTTTTACCGAACGACATTTCCCAAAACGTTTTTGAATAAACTTTGAGGTACTTTTGCTCCGTTCAGTAGGTATGCCGGGGCCCCACCCTATGAAAGTGCTTGAGCCACATTGCGAACTTCGCCCTCATGCACCGCTTTATATATGCAAACTAAAGATGAAATTGTCAATGAATTGGCCAATGCACCCTGTGTTGCACTTACTACAGATGGATGGACCTCCAGGGCTACAGAGAGCTACTTAACAGTGACAGCCCATCACATTACCCCAGAGTGGGAAATGAGAAGTACTGTGCTACAGACATGCCCCCTTTTATGAGTCAGACAAGTGAGCATATTTTTCTCTAACATTATAGCATCCCAGTTGTCAAAACCTGGTTGAAAGGAAGTCAGTGTGACTTCAGTATTACTGACCAGAATGTGACATTTTTCTTTGCTTATTACTACTGGAAAAAAGTATTGTAGAGGGAAAAGTTGGATATTGAAAATATTGTTCATTCTATTTGTTTCCATAGTCACCAATAAGTTTAAATCTGCAACATATTCTTACGTTTAAAATAGACCAAGCAACCATTTTTTTTGCACATCTGCATCCAGTAATTGTTTCATAATTCACCCACAGACATTACATGCATAGATAGATCGGGACACAGGGTATATAAAGGCCGATTGTTTCATCTGATTAATAAGAGTGGTGTGATGAGTCAGAGCTGTATCTGCGCATAACAACTATCAATTTGAGGACATTCCTGAAGAAACTTTGTGGACTCAGCTGGCTCAAAGTATTTCCATGGTACTAGTTGAAGAAATTTGTGGAAGTTATAGCTTAGAGATGTCTTCAAAAAAGAGCAACTTAATCATATACATACTTTGTGTCCTCCACTATGGTGGTCCGGGGCATATTTTAGGACTTTCCAAAGGGCCCGCAACACATCAACCTCCTGAGTTTTCTGGCTTTTCATGACACTTACTCTAAGTTATGTCTGTCATATCAATCCTGCAACAAACATTGTTAGAAATGGGTGTAATTTGCAAATCTCTTCCTCTTCTCTGCAACTGTGCACGTGTGTGAGTTTGAGTGAGCGATAGGGAGAATGGGCTAGAGACAAATGGGAGAAACTTTACATGACTCACCAGTGGATGAGTCTTGAATCAGGACACAAGGTTTTTGCAATTCAAGTTGAAATGGGATTTTATTTGCTTTACAAACTTATATTATTAGAAGCAGTGCCATTTCAATTGGATCTCCTTGGCTGTCCCCATATGACAACCCTTTTTCGTTCCAGGTAAAAGGGTTCTACATGGAACCAAAAATGTAAGGAATGATGCTGGAGAAGAGAAGCAGGTACGGGGAGTCAGAATTTAATCGGAACAGGACATCAACAGCGTCAGAACCAGGGAATACAGACATAAGACAATTAATGCAGCAGCAGGGAACAGAGCTGGGGAACTGACAAATACAGGGGAGGTAATAAACAGGTGATTGAGTCCAAAGTGAGTCCAATAAATTGCTGATGTGCGTGATGACGGACGGCAGGTGTGTGTAATGATGGCGGCAGGAGTGCATGTAATGCAGGGCAGCCTGGCTCCCTCGAGTGCAGGGGTGACACAAAAAGGGTTCTTTAAAAGGTTCTATGGGGACAGCAGATGAACCATTTTACGTTCTAGATAGCACCTTTTCTTTTCTAAGAGTGTAAGATCAGGCAATCATGGGCAGCTGAATACCATGTCTCTTGGGGAATCCAGTCTCAGTAAGACCTGATGCAGAGAAAAAAATGTCATGATCATCAGTATAGCTAGTACAAACCTAGCTCTTACAAAGCTAGCTAGTAGGAATCAATTTGAAGATTAGTGTCACACCCTGATCTGGTTCACCTGTCCTTGTGATTGTCTCCACCCCCTCCAGGTGTTGCTTATTATCCCCAGTGTATATATCCCTGTGTTTCCTGTCTTTCTGTGCCAGTTTGTCTTGTTTGCCAAGTCAACCAGCAGTTTTCCTTGCTCCTATTTTTCCCAATCTCTGTTTCTAGTCCTCCTGGTTTCGACCCTTGCCTGTCCTGACTCCGAACCCGCCTGCCTGACCACTTTGCCTGTTCTGACTACCAGCCTGCCTATCCCCTTGTACTGTTTTTGGACTCGGATCTAGTTTCTGACCCCTGCCTGGCCTGACCTTGTGACTGCCTATCATCTTGTACTGTTTGGACTCTGACCTGGTTAATGAACTCTTGCCTGTCCCCGACCTGCCTTTGCCTACTCCCTTTGTTATAATAAATATCGGAGCTCTACCATCTGCCTCCTGTGTCTGCATTTGGGTCTCGCCTTGTGCCCTTATATTAACTGTAAGATGTAAAGTTTGTGTTTTTTTTATAGTTCCTGGAGGATGTTACCAAAATATACACTCCTATGGATTTAATAACCTCTAGTGACTCCCCATTCCGCATGCGGGAGCGTAATCATCGCCTGACACTAATTAGCATAACGCAACGGACATAAATATCCCTAGAAAATATTCCTATTCATGAAAATCACAAATGAAATATATTGAGACAGAGCTTAGCCTTTTGTTAATCACACTGTCATCTCAGATTTTCAAAATATGCTTTACAGCCAAAGCTAGACAAGCATTTGTGTAAGTTTATCGATAGCCCAGCATAGCATTTTGTCCAGCTAGCAGCAGGTAACTTGGTCACGGAAATCAGAAAAGCAATCAAATTAAATTGTTTACCTTTGATGAGCTTCGGATGTTTTCACTCACGAGACTCCCAATTAGAGAGCAAATGTTCCTTTTTTCCAAAAATATTATTTTTGTAGGCGAAATAGCTCCGTTTGTTCTTCACGTTTGGCTGAGAAATCGCCCGGAAATTGCAGTCACGAAAACGGCAAAAAATATTCCAAATTAGCTCCATAATATCGACAGAAACATGGCAAACGTTGTTTATAATCAATCCTCAAGGTGTTTTTCAAATATCTATTCGATAATATATCTATCGGGACAATTTGTTTTTCAGTAGGACCAATTGGAGTAATGGCTACCTCTGTATTTTACACGAGAATCTCTCTGGGAGCATCAGGTGACCACTTACGCAATGTAGCCGCTTACGGGTATTCTTCAACATAAATGCGTAAAAGACACCTTCGGGAATACGGAGAAAGAGTAATCTGGTTGATAGCTCATTCACTGCTCAATAGGGACTCATTGGAACGCAGCGCTTTCAAAACAGGAGGCACTTCCGGATTGGATTTTTCTCAGGCTTTCGTCTGCAACAACAGTTCTGTTATACTCACAGACAATATTTTTACAGTTTTGGAAACTTTAGAGTGTTTTCTATCCTAAGCTGTCAATTATATGCATATTCTAGTATCTTGTCCTGACAAAATATCCCGTTTACTACGGGAACGTTTTTTATCTTTCAAAAATGAAAATACTGCCCCCTAGTCACAACATGTGGATTTAAGGAGTGGTGGTGCTGCTCTCCCCTTTTCCTGGGATGTGGCCGAATAGGTCAATGGTAACTGAGTAGGCGGCCATTGTGTAACAGAAGCTATGCCTCAGGTCATTGACATGTTTCAGGAACTGTAAAGACAGAGACGAATCATGATTAGCCATTGCGTAAGGTCTTCACTAAGTTAGGCTTAGCAAGTACATTGACTACGTTACCCCTCAGCAATCTGGCAGACAGGAGAGAGAGAGAGAGAGACAGCAAAACCTAAGCTATTTACATTTCTTAGTCAGTCAGTTGGATAACTTCTGCACTTCTTCCCTTTCATTCTTTCCTCAATCCAAGCTAGAAGATTCCTGCAAAAAAAATAATCAAGAATTGAAAAGGGCAGTTGAGAGTTGTAACGTTAGAATGAGTGTTGGGGGGAGCAGGGATTGGCGAAATGTATTGTCAAATACAAAATGCAAGTATCCCTGATGAATCAGGAAAATTCACATACATATTGGGGGATACATGTTTCAAGAATTAGGCTAGCTCAGACACTCTCGCTTTCTCTCACACACACACACACACACACACACACTGTTCCCTATATGTATATTCATCAACCATTTCTCTCTCTCTCACACTCACAAACACACAGCTAGCATGACACAATGACGACAACATTTTACATACGTTTTTGTGATCATCTCTCTCTCTCTCACAGAATACACTGACACATATACACAGCTAGCATGAAACCGTTGACATGACAATGTTTTCTAAAGTTATTGTGATCATCATCTCTCTCTCACACACACACACATGGAGAGAGAGAACACACACACACACACACACACGTGTACTGTCAATAACTAAACAGATATACAAATGCCAAAATGTTAGCTAGCTAGCTACAACAGGTACAAAGTTACCAGGTCCATGGATGATTAACATTAGCTAGCTAGCTACAACAGGTACAAAGTTACCAGGTCCATGCATGATTTTTTTATTTATTTTTATTTATCCATTATTTTACCAGGTAAGTTGACTGAGAACACATTCTCATTTACAGCAACGACCTGGGGAATAGTTACAGGGGAGAGGAGGGGGATGAATGAGCCAATTGTAAACTGGGGATTATTAGGTGACCGTGATGGTTTGAGGGTCAGATTGGGAATTTAGCCAGGACTCCTACTCTTACGATAAGTGCCATGGGATCTTTAATGACCTCAGCGAGTCAGGACACCCGTTTAACGTCCCATCCGAGAGATGGCACCCTACACAGGGCAGTGTCCCCAATCACTGCCCTGGGGCATTGGGATATTTTTTAGACCAGTGGAAAGAGTGCCTCCTACTGGCCCTCCAACACCACTTCCAGCAGGATCTGGTCTCCCATCCAAGGACTGACCAGGACCAACCCTGCTTAGCTTCAGAAGCAAGCCAGCAGTGGTATGCAGGGTGGTATGCTGCTATGCTGCTAGTGGTATGATTAACGATAGCTAGCTAGCTACAGCAGGTACAAAGTTACCAGATCCATGCATGATTAACGATAGCTAGCTAGCTACAACAGATACAAAGTTACCAGGTCCATGGATGATTAACGTTAGCTAGCTAGGTACAAAGTTACCAGGTCCATGGATGATTAACGTTAGCTAGCTAGCAAAACTTTCCTTGACATTCTTCTCCCCAACAAACCGCCGCTTTACTTCGGAAATACTGAACACATTACGTTAATTACTTAAAAGCTTTAAGGGAAAATATAACTTGTCACATTCTCAGGGTCAAATTCAGGTGCAATAATTTCTTACTCGTTATTGATGTAAATAAATGTAATAAAAGAAGGGTTTTGTAAACCCTGGTGGATTGTAGTAGGATATTGAAATAAAAGACAGGCCTACGTGTGATTTGTTAAATTCTGTAAACAAATGTAATTAGTCAGAACAGAACATCAAAATTGCATTCCGTGGAACAAAAGAAAATGTGCAACAAACAGTGCAGTTGACATCAACAAAAGATTATCATTAGAAGCCAATATACACAGCAAGCTACCAGATATCATTCATTTAAAAAAAAAAAAAACATTATTTCATTGTACTGCAGTTTTATTGCATTTTAACGGCAGTGCATTCTTGTAAGGGTATCCTGTAATATTGTGCATGTTCATGCCTGTTCATCTTACATGCTGGTAGCCTATAACAAATGTTATGGAAGTGACTGTGCACTTTTCAATTGGGTGGACTGCAAGTACAAAAAAACACTCCCATAGCCTGTAGTAAAAACAAACGCATTTATAGCATTGGAGATTCTCTAAATTAGGGACCATCTCTCATAGCTACAGTACATGACCCCAGAGACTGTCACAAATATGACATTTTAATGACCTAGCAAATTCGATGACTTGGAGGTGAAATATCACAACACTTTGTATATTAAATTGGTATTTCATCGCCTGCCAAATAAAATTCCTCAAATGGCCCTACTCCTGAAAAAGTTAATCGGGCTGGATAAGCTGAAGTGGAATCGGCCCAAGTACCATTAGCCGGAACCCAGAGTAATATGATTCTGCCAAACTCTGGAATAGCTTGGCCCGCATGAAGCCCCCCAAGTCCGACCGAGTCCATGCCGAGTCCCCCACATCTCAAACGGAATAGGCCCGAGCCCAGCGTGTTGACTGGGTACAGTATGGCCCAAGACTCTAACCGGCTTTGGTGTGCTCTGCCAGCTGTTGTATGCCAAGTGTGCTAAGCTGAATCATGCAAACCCTGCTGAACATTACTCAAATTTTAATAACTGTAATTGTTCTAGTGTCTTATACAGTGCATTCAGACTCCTTGTAAGTATTCAGACTCCTTGACTTTTTCCACATTTTGTTTTTTCTTCATCAATCTACACACAATACTGCATAAAACATTTTTTTTTTTGGATAAAAAATGTAAAACAGAAATATCACATTTACATAAGTATTCAGACAATTTACTCAGTACCTTGTTGAAGCACCTTTGGCAGTGATTACAGCCTCGAGTCTTCTTGTGTATGAAGCTACAAGCTTGGCACACCTGTATTTGGGGAGTTTCTCCCATTCTTCTCTGCAGATCCTCTCAAGCTGTGACAGGTTGGATGGGGAGCGTCGCTGCACAGCTATTGTCAGGTCTCTCCAGAAATGTTAGATAGGGTTCAAGTTTGGGTTCTGGCTGGGCCACTCAAGGACACACCGTGGAGCAGGTTTTCATCAAGGATCTCTGTACTTTGCTCCGTTCATCTTTCCCTCGATCCTGACTAGCCTCACAGTCCCTGCCCATGAAAAATATCTCCACAGCATGATGCTGCCACCACCATGCTTCACAGTAGGGATGGTGCCAGGTTTCCTCCAGACGTGACGCTTGGCATTCAGGCCAAAGAGTTTCATCTTAGTTTCATCAGACCACAGAATTTTGTTTTGGCATGTCATGTGCTTTTTTACTAAGGAGTGGCTTCCGTCTGGCCACTAACATAAAGGCCTGATTGGTGGAGAGCTGCAGAGATGGTTGTCCTTCTGGAAGGTTCTCCCATCTCCACAAAGGAACTCTGGAGCTCTGTCAGAATGACCATCGGGTTCTTGGTCATCTCCCTGACCAAGGCACTTCTCCCCCGATTGCTCAGTTTGGCCTGGCGGCCAGCTCTAGGAAGAGTCTTGGTGGTTCCAAACTTTTCCCGTTTAATAATGATGGAGTCCACTGTGGTCTTGGAGACCTTCAAAGTTGCAGAAATGTTTTTGTACCCTTCCCCAGATCTGTGCCATGACACAATCCTGCCTTGGAATTCTACGTACAATTACTTCGACCTCATGGCTTGGTTTTTGCTCTGACATGTCAACTGTGGGACCTTATATAGACAGGTGTGTGTACCTTTCCAACCAATTGAATTTAACACAGATGGATTCCAATCAAGATCTCAAGGATGATCAATGGAAACAGAATGCACCCAAGCTCAATTTCGAGTCTCATAGCAAAGGGTACATTTGCCCCAAAAAATAAAAACCTGTTTCTGCTTTGTCGTTATGGGGTCTTATGTGTAGATTGATGAGGAAAAATATGTATTTAATCCATTTTAGAATAAGGCTGTAACGTAATAAAATGTAGAAAAGGCCAAGCGGTCTGAATACTTTCCGAATGCACTGTATGCAATGGGTGCATGGATCACAAACACTATGCACATGTACATGTTTAGGCTTCTAAACAGCTTCTACATCCAAGCCATAAGACTCCTGAACACCTAATCAAATGGCTACCCAGACTATTTGCACCCCCCCCCCACCTTTACACCGCTGCTACCCTCTGTTGTTATCATCATCTATGCATAGTCACTTTAATAACTCTACCTACATGTACATATTACCTCAACTAACCGGTGTCCCCGCACATTGACTCTGTACCGGTACCCCCTGTATACAGTCTCGCTGTTGTTATTTTACTGCTGCTCTTTAATTACTTGTTACCTTATTCGTATCAATAAGCATTTCACTGTAAGGTCTACCTGTTGTATTCAGCGCATGTGACTAATAACATTTGATTTGATTTAGTTGAATCAGATTTCTACCAAAAACAGATATCAACCAAAATATGAAAAATACATTTTTAATCTGGTTGTGATCTGGTTTCAACCAGTAAAGGACATCTTTATCACATTGTATGCCCATTGGGATAGGCCTATATGATGTCTGAGCCATATTTACATTTTGATTTCACACGCATGGTGCACTTTATTTTAGTATTGTTGTTGATGAGTAATCGTGTGGTTTAATTTAAGAAAATACAAAGTGTTGCTACTCCTGATTGTGCTCTCATCAGGAATTATATGACCCATGATCATATACGGAATCAGGAATACCAGAACTTTGTATTTTCTTAAATAAACAAAAATGTACTACAGCAATGGTTGGCATTTCATCCGGCTGTACCGAAACCGAATCGAACTGTGACCCCGAAACCGCAATACGTACCGAACTGTGAGTTTGGGGAACATTACACCCTTACATTTAAATGACTTGTGCTGAAGGACTTCTATCTGCAGCAGCCATTCAAAGTCACTTCAGTGTTTTCAAGGTCTCAGTTTTACAACTTTCTCATGTCATTCCATCCACTGTAGACAATGAGTTGTTTTTAACCAAAGTGTGGAAGTGTTTCTGAGCTAAGTAGCTCCCCTGCTGTCCGCATTAATGTTTCCCATTTACTATTCCTCCTCCTCACCCCCCTCTTTCCCCTCTCTCCTCCTCTTCCTTCTCCTCCCCTTGTCTCAGCACCAGGAGAGGACACGCACAGTGCCTCCACATACCAGAGCCTTTAACAGTTTGACCATGGTGATTCTACAGACAGAGGCAGGCAGACAGACAGACAGACACAGTCGGACAAACAGACAGACCAACAGAGGGGAACCCTCTACTGATTTGGCCCAGGTAAGGAGTGTTTGTTTCTGAATGGCGTGTATAAAGAGACAGAAACCACAAAATATAAAATATATAACAAAACAAACTAAATAGGCTATTCAACTAATTTGACATCTGCTCTGACAGAGGCTGGTGTAAAGTCGTGTAGCTCACTGACTGTTTGCAAGTGTAAACGGTGTTCTGTCTCTTTGCAAGTATTAATTATACACTACATAGAGTCACACAGATTTGTGGGCACACAGTGTACATGGCACAGGCCGTCAGTCCAGACCTGCCCTTACTTGACTTCTTAATCTTTGGTTTCCTGCCCTCCCTCCCTCCCCGTATCTGGGTACAAAAACTTAACCCCCCCTCCTTTCCCTGTATCCCAGCACAATAACTTAATGCCCCCCTGCCTGCCTCCCCCTACTCTCCTCAGCCACCCCTGTTGTTCTTTATACAGGGGCATGCTAGAAAAGCAGCGGTTGGCCTGGCCCCAAGAACTCAGGCCCACATACTTCCCAATCTGCAGATTAAAGAGCTGCAGCCTCTGAAGTCCTTCCAGGGACTAATGGCTTTTGTTGCTGGGAATAATCCACACATCCTCTCCCACATCCTGGGGGATCCATAGCTAAAACCCCTCCTTAAACTCTCCTCCTCCCACCCCTTTCTCCTCCTCCCACCCAGTCTCCATCTCCATGTTTTGTTAACCTCCCTCCATCCTCCATGTAGGCAGTCTTGTGGTTAGGTCTGGCTCAAGACCTCCCATGCCCCTTCTTTCCCACCCCCATCTCCCAATCTCCATCTCTGGTCCATGTTTTGTCGACCTCCCCCTCCTTCCTGCATGTGGCGCAGCCTTTGCGGTTAAGTCTGGAGGCCTGCAGGAGTGTGCCACACGCAAAGAGAGGGGGGGCTGTGACCCACGCAGGCATGGCAGGAGTCTGCTGGGCTTAGTGAATCCTCAGTCTCTTTTTATGTCAACTACACCTACGTAGCTCAAGTTCAAACAGCCAGGGCAAGAAGCTATCCTCAAACCTCGCAATGCAAAGAATAAAGCAGCCTTAAGGTGTTAGCACCTTACAAACATGATGTCTATATTGAATAAATCATTTAAACATTCACAATGCAGGTTGGAAAAAGTATGTGAGCCCCTAGGCTAATGACTTCGCCAAAAGCTAATTGGAGTCAGGAGTCAGCTAACCTGGAGTACAATCATTGAGTCGAGATTGGAGATGGTTGGTTAGAGCTGCCCTGCCCAATAAAGAACTATTCACAAGAAGCGTTGCCTGATGTGAACCATGCCTTGAATAAAAGAGATCTCAGAAGACCCAAGATTAAGAATTGTTGACTTGCATAAAGCTGGAAATGGTTACAAAAGTATCTCTAAAAGCCTTGATGTTCATCAGTCCAAGGTAAGACAAATTGTCTATAAATGGAGAAAGTTCAGCACTGTTGCTACTCTCCCTAGGAGTGGCCGTGCTTTAAAGATGACTAAGAGCACAGTTCAGAATGCTCAATGAGGTTAAGAATCCTAGAGTGTCAGCTAAAGACTTACAGAAATCTCTGGAACATGCTAACATCTCTGTTTGACGAGTCTATGATACGTAAAGCACTAAACAAGAATGGTGTTCATGGGAGGACACCATAGAAGAAGCCACTGCTGTCCAAAAAAAACACTGCTGAAGTTTGCAAAAGAGCATCTGGATGTTCCACAGCGCTTCTGGCAAAATACTCTGTGGACAGATGAAATTACAGTTGAGTTGTTTGGAAGGAACACACAACTCTATGTGTGTAGAAAAAAAGGCACAGCACACCAACATCACAACCTCATCCCAACTGTAAAGTATGGTGGAGGGAGCCTCATGGTTTGGAGCTGCTTTGCTGCCTCAGGGCCTGGACAGCTTGCTATCATCGAAAGGAAAAATGAATTCCCAAGTTTATCAAAACATTTTGTAGGAGAATGTAAGGCTACCTGTCCGCCAATTGAAGCTCAACAGAAGTTGGGTGATGCAACAGGACAACGACCCAAAACACAGAAGTAAATCAACAACAGAATGGCTTCAACAGAAGAAAATACGCCATCTGGAGTGGCCCAGTCAGAGTCCTGACCTCAACCCGATTTGACATGCTGTGGCATGACCTCAAGAGAGCGGTTCACACCAGACATCCCAAGAATATTGCTGAACTGAAACAGTTTTGTAAAGAGGAATGGTCCGAAATTCCTCCTGACCGTTGTGCAGGTCTGATCCACAACTACAGCAAACGTGGTTGAGGTTATTGCTGCCAAAGGAGGGTCAACCAGTTATTAAATCCAAGGGTTCACATACTTTTCCCACCCTGCACGTATAATTGTTTGTGTGTTTTTAGTTTAAGCAGACTGTGTTTGTCTATTGTTGTGACTTAGATGAAGATCAGATCAAATTTCATGACCAATTTATATAGAATTCCAGGTAATTCCAAAGGGTTCATACTTTTTCTTGCCACTGTAAATATGTGAGTCGGAGCTCTGGGCTCAGAGTTTGTTGACCCTCTGGAAACCTTTTGTCCTTTACAATGTTTCTGATCCCCTCCCAATGACATCATAACCTGTGGAGTACATTCAGTTCTGACCTCATTTCCTGTGGAAGACTACAGACAGAGTTCTGGTGCAGAGAGAGAGGGTGTTGGCACTGGCAGCCTACACACACTGGGCCACTGTCCACTGGCCACCCAAAAGACGCATTTATTTATTTTATCAAGAGCATGGTAAAAAAGAGCAGACATTTTGAGCTTTTATTTGGCCCAAACTTCGCATTTTAACTTCAGTCAAACTTAATCTAAAAGACACTGGCTGGATTTCACTCCCATAAAAACACACACACACACACACACACACAAAAAAAGTGCTCAAATGATTTTGCATAGAAAAACATAACTTCATTTCCCCAAAATCTAAACAACAGAACATTCAATGGGGACTGCATGTATGTGTACCAAGCATATCTCCTCATTAAATTACAGGAAAATAATTTGACACACATTTCGAAAACATCCACTGCCTCTCAGACTTCATGTAGACTATTAGTAAAACTAAGGTTAAGAAAGGTTATTGGACCAAAATGTTGTTGCAAATGAATCTACTGTACTTGGAAATACAAATATTATGAATTCAGTAGAGCTACCGCCTTCTCAGTAAAACCAAGAACCATTCATCAAAACTGCAACACAAAACTCTGTCTAGCCCACACAGAGAAAGATGTAGCTTAGCTACTGCATAAGGATGAGCAAAATGGGATTATGAAAGTCTGAATGCATGGAGGAAGTAAACTGCTACAGTAGCTGTCCAACAGGGCAGTTTGACTGCTTCAGGGCAGTCAAAACATCAACAGAGTGGTGGTTAACCCCCAAGGCCTTAATATAGGAAGACGAGGAGAGAACTGGAGGAAAATAGGAAAGACAGCTGTGCAGAAGAGAGAGAAAGAGAGAGAGGTCAACAGCATCGTGAGATATACGGGGGGGGGGGCTGTTGATGGGGTAAAGCAGTGTGCCAACCCGTGGGTTTCCTCTAAACATCAGACCTCCACTCTGCAGACTAAACAGCCCGACACAAACAGACCAGTGTACCTGGAGACCAGGTCAACAACACAACATGGACACACACAGAGCCCTATTGACTGGCTGTCTGAGCTAGCACTGCCGAGGAGGTGAATGGGGGCTAGCAGGCTCTTTCAACTGGAGGGTCGACCAAGGGTTGGGGTGTTGGACTGGGGTTCATGGGGCTGTCTGCTATTCAGCTTTATTGCAAACGTGGAATCTGTATATTTCCATTAAGGATATAGACACACGAGGGAAACATGGCTGCCACTGGTGCTTTACGAGTGTTCATGTTCACGAATGCAAAGTAGTCATGTCAACGAGTTGCAAATGTAAATAAAACAGCAGATTTGAAAGTAACAAAACAGGTGTGCATAAGTGGTGAAATGATCTATTCCTCGATACATATCCCTTCCTCCAGTCCTCCCTCCAGTCTTACCTGGCCATGCCCAGACTAGAGAAGCTTGCTGGGACGATGAGTACATCGAGGCGGGGGAAGGGATGGACCCCCAGGGTAGCGTGGGCTGCAGCCAGGCAGCCAGGCAGAAGGGGGAGGACCTGGACCTGGGCCTTTTGCAGCAGAGAGGGCGGGGCAAACATCCGGTGAGGGACCACCTCTTGGCTCCAGGCGGATGGGTCGGTGAATGGACAGGGGTAATCAGCATGGCAACAGGTGAAGTTGTCATCGCCCAGACCTGAGCATTCGCTCTCAGAGTGCTTCTCATCCTTCAGGCCTGAGTAGACTAATGTAGACTGTGGGCTGGTGATGATGGGATGGTCCATGTTGGTGAATGGATTCATGTCCAAGCTGTGTGATGGGGAGAAGGGGGGGGGGATTCAGGCTTGTATTTTCGCTATTTTGACTACGGGCTTAGAAACGAGAGGGGTGGAAATATTGAACATTGCATCACACAGGAAAGCCAGAGAAAACCCAAACATTACATTTAATTGGACTTCCATTCAGTTACAGTAACTCCATCTTAGTACTGGAACTGCAAAACCCAAATGTGTTCCAAGTTTCCTCTAGCCGTTCACTGAGGATAAAAGGCCCTCCTTGTAGCAGGAGAAGCCCTGGGGTTAACGGCTGGGTTGGAGGAAACCATGAGAGGAGGAGGTAGAAAGGGTGGTATTACGGGAAGAATGACAGAGCTGCCAGCGCCAGCATGGTGGTGGAGCCCTCAAACCCTCAGCCTGTGGTGAACTCTTCAGGGCAGGGGAAAGCACTGCTGGGGAAGACCTGGTTCTACCGCCTGGTATGGCTGGGTTGGAGGGAAACCACGAAGGGGGGGAGACAAGAGAGGAGGGGTCTTACGGGAAATAAATCATACCTGCCAGCATGCGTATGGGAGGCCCCAGTCCTTGTACCCTGCACAGGAGGGGTAAGCTGTGCTGTGGAAAGTTGTGCTGTGGCCTGGTGCCAGTAACCCACTGCCAAGGTAAAAGTGGAGGCAGGCATAGGCATAGTGACATAGTAGTCCCAGCTAGAGAGACCTAGACAGAGGAGGGAGAGAGAGACAGAGAGTGGGTGAGTGGACTGGTGAACTGTACCACTTTGCACTTATCCGCTGTACACTGATCAGGAGTGTAGTACCTGTGTGGTGCAGGTGCGTGGGCTGGGCCTGGTTCTCTCCACTCAATAGAACCACACACTCCCTAGGGGCTCGTACCTGGGCCTGCCACGTCGACATGGCGACAGGAGGCTCCTGACAGGGGAAGAGGGCACGGTTGTTGATGGGGGAGCCGGCGGTGTAAACACATGACCTAGAGGAGTAAACGGTAAACAACTTCCTTCATCGTACTGTTCATGGGACAGGCTTCTCTTGGTTTACTGTATAGTTTGTTTCACCCTGAGAGTAGACAGATGGAAACAAATTCTGTCCTATATGTTATCAGTCTGAGCATGAAGCATACAGTAGATATTCATGTCCCACCTGTTGTCCTGATCTTTAGTCCACCTGACAGAGCCTCCCTCCGGCTTGGTCTTGTAGCAGACCCTCAGGGCTCGGGGGAACTCCTGGATGGTCCGAACCCCCCTCTTCCTCACCTGCAGGCTCCAGCGGTCCGTGTTGAAGATGAGGGGTCCCCCACCCTCAAAAGCAGGGGCATGACTGCACTGGAAGTACAGGTGGTGTTGCTTTTTCCATTGGGTGGACGGTAGGGAGATCAGCCTCTGAATGAGCACAGCTGATTGGCTGTCTGGTTGTGGGCCAACTCCTGACCCCTCACCCTTGACCTCCTTCAGGAGACCCTGCATATCTGACACAGAGGTCACGTCCAACTCCTCTACTTTTGACACAGTGAGGTCACAGCAGTCCAGAACTAAGGTAAAGTCTCTGTGGCTCTCATCCTCCCAGGAGTCATCAGTCTGGGATGGTTGGGGTGGGGTTGGGGCGCCTTCCCCAGCCCCATTCCCATCTCCAGCCAGTGGGCCTGGCTCCAGGAAGAGCACCACAGTACCAGTGATAACCTTAGTTTGGAGGTTTATGTCCAGGTCCAAGACATAGTGTCTGACCAGGATGTGGTTGGTGTTGGCTCTGAGGGGCAAATCGTCCCTGCCTGGGTCCACATCACCATCACCATCCATTTCTCATCAGAGGTCATCTATTTAATTCTAGAGGAAAACACAATGTCAATCAATCAATCAACTGATAGAGCATTCAATCAATATGTACAGTATACAGTACATATCAACCTTATCAGCCAGGTAATGTGGTCCACATCCAGTGGCTTTGGAAAGTACTCAGACCCTTTGACTTTTTCCACATCTTGCTACGTTACAGCCTTATTCTAAAATTAATTGAATTGTTTATTTCCCTCATCAATCTACATACTATACCCCATAATGACAAAGCAAAAACAGTTTTTATACATTTTTGCAAATGTATTAAAAGTAAATAACTGAAATATCACATTTACATAAGTATTCAGACCCTTTACTCAGAACCTTGTTGAAGTACCTTTGGCAACGATTACAGCCTTGAGTCTTCTTAGGTATGATGCTACAAGCTTGGCATACCTCTATTTGGGGAGTTTCTCCCATTCTTCTCTGCAAATCCTCTCAAGCTCTGTCAGGTTGGATGGGGAGAGTCGCTACAATGCTATTTTCAGGTCTCTCCAGAGATGTTGGATCGGGTTCAAGTCCGGGCTCTGGCTGGGCCACTCAAGGCCATTCAGAGACTTATCACGAAGTGTGCTTAGGGTCGTTGTCCTGTTGAAAGGTGAACCTCAAATCAAATCAAATCAAATTTTATTGGTCACAAACATATGGTTAGCAGATGTAAATGTGAGTGTAGCGAAATGCTTGTGCTTCTAGTTCCGACAGTGCAGTAATATCTAAGAAACCTTCGCCCCAGTCTGAGGTCCTGAGCAGGATTTCATCAAGGATCTCTCTGTACTTTGCTCCATTCATCTTTCACTTGATCCTGACTAGTCTCACAGTCCCTGCCGCTGAAAAACATCCATAGCGTGATGCTGCCCCCACCATGCTTCACCGTAGGGATGGTGCCAGGTTTCCTCCAGACGTGACGCTTGGCTTCAGGCCAAAGAGTTCAATTTTGGTTCCATCAGACCAGAGATTCTTGTTTCTCATGGTCTGTGAGTCTTTAGATGCCTTTTGGAAAACTCCAAGTGGGCTGTCATGTGCCTTTAACTGAGGAGTGGCTTCCGTCTGGCCACTCTACCATAAAGGCCTGATTGGTGGAGTGCTGCAGAGATGGTTGTCCTTCTGGAAGGTTCTTCCATCTCCACAGAGGAACTCTGGACCTCTGTCAGAGGGAAAATTGGGTTCTAGGTCGCCTCCCTGACCAAGGCCCTTCTCCACCGATTGCTCAGTTTGGCCTGGCAGCCAGCTCTAGGGAGAGTCTTGATGGTTCCAAACTTCTTCTTTTTAAGAATGATGGAGGCCACTGACATGATATGATGATGGCGCCGACGAAGATGTCAACATCGCGACTAGCTTGTATACAACTCTGCAGTATTTTGTTTGTTTATGTACTATTTTTTACGTTATTAGCTCAGGAATTGTTTTATGTCATTACATACAGCCGGGAAGAACTATTGGATATTAGAGCGTCTGTAACTCACCAGAACTTCCAGCATTAGGAGCAGGATTACCACTTCCCTGGAGCGGATCCTTTGTTTGCTCTCCCCAGAGCAACTGAACTTATTCCAGAGGCTGACCCAAAACAACACCGGCGAAGGAGAGGTACTCGAGGAGGTCTTCTGGTCCGACTTAGGAAGCATGCACACCACCCACCGCTCCCGAGTATTTTACTCGCTAATGTCCAATCTCTGGTTAATAAAATTGATGAGCTCAAGGCGAGAGTTGCTTTTCAGAGAGACACCAGGGATTGTAACCTGCTCTGCTTCACAGAAGCATGGATCGCTCGAGATATACTGTCTGACTCTGTAAAGCCAGTTGGGTTCTCAGTACATCGCACCGACAGGAACAAACATCTCTCTGGGAAGCAGAAGGGTGGAGGTATATGTTTTATGAATAATGACTTATGGCGTAACTGTGATAACATACAGGAACTCAAGCCCTTCTGTTCACCCGACCTAGAATATCTCACAATCAAATGTCGACCGTACTATCTCTATATCCCCCCCAAGTTGATACCACGACGGCCCTCAAAGAACTTCACTGGACTTTATGCAAACTGGAAACCACTTATCCTGAGGCTGCATTTATTGCAGCTGGGGATTTTAACAAAGTCAATTTGAGGAAAAGGCTCCTGAAATTCTATCAACATATTGATTGTTGTACTCATGCTGCTAAAATGCTCGACCATTGCTATACTACCTTCCAGAATGCATATAAGGCCTTCCCTCGACCTCCATTTGGCAACTCGGGCCACGATTCCATCTAGCTCCTCCTTACCTATAGGCAGAAACTCAAACAGGAAGCACCCGTGGTAAGGACTATTCAACGCTGGTCTGACCAATCGGAATCCACGCTTCAAGATTGTTTTGATCACGCGGACTGGAATATGTTCAGAGTAGCTTCAGAAAATAATATCGACACATATACCGATACGGTGAATGAGTTTATCAGGAAGTGCATAGGAGATGTTGTAACCACTGTGCCTATTAACTTTTGGCA
Source organism: Oncorhynchus tshawytscha (assembly GCF_018296145.1). Classification (NCBI taxonomy): domain Eukaryota; kingdom Metazoa; phylum Chordata; class Actinopteri; order Salmoniformes; family Salmonidae; genus Oncorhynchus; species Oncorhynchus tshawytscha. The sequence goes on from NC_056432.1 coordinate 39,804,038, forward strand.
CACCCATCCCGTTAGGGGGATCATTTTCGTCAACATCCGCTGAATTGCAGAGCTCCAAATTCAAATTAAATTACTGAAAATATTTAATTTTCATGAAATCACAAGTGCAATATAGCAAAACATAGCTTAGCTTGTTGTCAATCCTCCTGGTGTGTCAGCTTTCAAAAACACTTTACAGCTAAAGCAAACCAAGCGTTTATGTAAGGACATCTATCTCAGCAGACAAAACAAAACAAACAGCTAGCAGCAAAGTAGATTGGTAAAGAAAGTCAGAAAAGCAATAAAATGAATCACTTACCTTTGATGATCTTCGGATGTTTGCACTCACAGGACTCCCAGTTACACAATAAATGTGTCAGGACGGGGCAATCAAAAATTCCAAATAGTATCCGTAAAGTTCGTAGAAACATGTCAAATGGTTTTTATAATCACCCTCAGGTTGTTTTTACAATAAATAATCGATAATATTTCAACCGGACCGTAGGTTTTTCAATAGGAGAGAGAGAGAGAAGATGTCTGCTCCAAGCTGTTGCGCATGCAAAACTCTGCTGGCACCCAGCCATCCACTGACGCGATGTGATCGTTCTCGCTTATTTTTCTGAATAAAAGGCTGAAACTATGTCTAAAGACTGTTCACACCATGTGGAGGCCATAGGGAAAGGAATCTGGTTGATATCCCTTTAAATGGAGGGAAGGCATGCAATGGAACAGGGAGCTTTCAAAATAAGAGGCACTTCCTAGTTTTCGCCTGCAATATCAGTTATGTTATACTCACAGACAATATTTTGACAGTTTTGGAAACTTTAGAGTGTTTTCTATCCTAATCTGAATTATATGCATATTCTAGCTTCTGGGCCTGAGAAATAGGCAGTTTAATTTGGGTACGTTTTTCATCCAAACATCAATATACTGCCCCCTACACTCAACAGGTCAAAACCAACCCCATCCAGAAACCGTGGATAGATGGGAGCATTCGCACAAACAGCCAACTTTGCCAAACGGGGGATGATTTAACAAAAGTGCAAAAAGTACAATCGTTGCACGAATGTACCCAACCATAAACATCAATGCCTTTCTTAAAATCAATACACAGAAGTATATATTTTTAAACCTGCATATTTAGTTAAGAAATTCATGTTAGCAGGCAATATTAAACTAGGGAAATTGTGTCATTCCTCTTGCGTTCATTGCACACAGAGTCAAGGTATATTCAACAGTTTGGGCCACCTGGCTCGTTGTGAACTAATTTGCCAGAATTTTATGTAATTATGACATAACACTGAAGGTTGTGCAATGTAACAGGAATATTTAGACTTATGGATGCCACCCGTTAGATAAATTACGGAACGGTTCCGTATTTCACTGAAAGAATAAACGTTTTATTTTCGAAATTATAGTTTCCGAATTTGACCATATTAATGACCTACGGCTCGTATTTCTGTGTGTTATTATGTTATAATTAAGTCTATGATTTGATATTTGATAGAGCAGTCTGACTGAGTGGTGGTAGGCACCAGCAGGCTCGTAAGCATTCATTCAAACAGCACTTTCATGCGTTTGCCAGCAGCTCTTCTCAATGATTCAAGCATTGCGCTGTTTATGACTTCAAGCCTATCAACTCCCGAGATTAGGCTGGTGTAACCGATTTGAAATGGCTAGCTAGTTAGCGGGGTGCGCGCTAATAGCATTTCAAATGTCACTTGCTCTGAGACTTGGGAGTAGTTGTTCCCCTTGCTCTGCAAGGGCCGCGGCTTTTGTGGAGCGATGTGTAACGACGCTTCGAGGGTGGCTGTTGTCGATGTGTTCCTGGTTCGAGCCCAGTTAGGGGCGAGGAGAGGGACAGAAGCTATACTGTTACACTGGCAATACTAAAGTGCCTATAAGAACATCCAATAGTCAAAGGTATTTGAAATACAAATGGTATAGAGAAAAATAGTCCTATAATTCTTATAATAACCTCAACCTAAAACTTCTTACCTGGGAATATTGAAGACTCATGTTAAAAGGAACCACCAGCTTTCATATGTTCTAATGTTCTGAGCAAGGAACTTAAACATTAGCTTTTTAACATGGCACATATTGCACTTTACTTTCTTCTCCAACACTTTGTTTTTGCATTATTTCAACCAAATTGAACATGTTTCATTATTTATTTGAGGTGAAATTGATTTGATTGATGTATTATATACAGTGGGCTCCAAAATTACTGACTCACAAACAATACTTGAAAAAATATAAACAATATAATTATAGAGATAAACTCAAAATACCAACATGTGAGAAATACTGTACTTTATTAATGTTTCTATGGAACCAACCAAAATCATTCAATTATTTAATACAAAATCAATTTAACCAAAATCAAGGTTTCATAATTATTGGCACTCCTCATTTAGTACATAGTGCAACCATCTCTGGCAAGGATAACAGCATGGAGTCTTTTCCTGTAATGTTTGGCAAGGTGAAGGAACACATTTGGAGGGATTTTGGACCATTCCTCTATGCAGATCCTTTCAAGATCCTTCACAATCTTGGGTTTGCGCTTATCAACTGCCCTCTTCAACTCAGCCCACAGGTTTTCGATTGGATTGAGGTCCGGCGACTGAGATGGCGATGGCAGAACATTGATTTTGTTGTCACAGAACCATTTCTGTGTGGATCTTGAGGTATGTTTCGGGTCATTGTCTTGTTGGAAAGACCACCTACGGCCAAGTCCCAGCCTTCTGGCAGAGGCAACCAGATTGTCAGCCAAAATTGCCAGATACTTGGTAGAATTCATTATGCCATCAATCTTAACCAGTGCCCCTGGACCTCTGGAATTAAAACAGTCCCAAAACATCACTGACCACCCTCCATATTTCACCGTGGGTATGAGGTGCCTCTCCTTGTATGCACCTGTTTCAACGTCAAACATGCCGATGCTGTATCTGACCAAAACGTTCAATTTTGGTCTCATCTGACCAGAGCACCTTCTTCCAGTCATAATTTAAATGACGTTTGGCAAACTCCAAGCGTTTGCGTCTGTGTCTTGGGGTCAGAAAGGGCTTTCTTCTGGCAACCCTTCCAAAGAGCCTGTGGATGTGGAGGTAGAGTCTGACGGTGCTTTTTGAAACCTGGTGACCCCAAGACGCCACCAAGGACGGCAATTCTTTCACAGTGATTCTTGGGGCTATGTTGCTTCTCTCACCATCCTCCTCCCTATCCTGGGGGGCAAAATGAATTTGTGTTCTCCACCCGTGAGGTTTTCAACTGTTCCATATCTTTATAATGTTTTAATAATTGCCCTGACAGTGCTCAGTTGTATATTCAATCATTTGTGGATCTTCTTGTAGCCATTACCAGATTTATGAAGGTTTATGATCATCTGTCTCTTTTGAACCGCTAGTTCTTTTGTTTTCTTCATAGTGTTGGATGACAGCGGGATATTGCATGCGTGTTACCTCATTTTTATACCCTAGTGAAACAGGAAGTGATGTAATGGCTCAATATAGTTCCTTAAGACTTAGATAAACTTAAGTGGAATTTAATTTGTGGTTTAATTTTGGTGGATGTTATTTACAATAATCTTTAATTAAGGGTGCCATTCATTGTGAAACCTTGATTTGGAGGATATAGATTTTTAATTAAATCAATAAATTATTTTGGATGGTTCCATTGAAACATTAATAAAGTACAGTATTTCTCACATGTTGGTATTTTGAGTTTCTCTCTATATTGTTTATATTTGTTTAAGCATTGTTTGTGCATTGCCAGTCAGGGGTGCCAGTAATTTTGGAGCCCACTGTATATTAAGTTAAAATAAAAGTGTTAATTCAGTATTGTTGTAATTGTCATTATTACAAATGAATAAATCTGCCTTATTTGGTCCTCCAATAATCGGTATCGGCGTTGAAAAATCATAATCGGTCGACCTCTAACCTCCACCTTACCTGCCACCCTAGACCCACTTCAATTTGCTTACCGCCCCAATAGATCCACAGACGATGCAATCGCCACCACACTGGACACTGTCCTGTCCCATCTGGATAAGAGGCATACCTATGTAAGAAAGCTGTTCATTGACTATAGCTCAGCATTCAACACCATAGTACTCTCCAAGCTCATCATCAAGCTTGAGGCCCTGGGTCTGAACCCTGCCCTATGCAACTGGGTCCTGGACTTCCTGACAAGTTGCCCACAGGTGGTGAAGGTAGGAAACAACACCTCATCTTCGCTGATCCTCAACACTGGGGCCCCACAAGGGTGCGTGCTCAACCCCCTCTTGTACTCCCTGTTCACCCATGACTGCGTGGCCATGCACGCTTCCAACTCAATCATCAAGTTTGCAGATGACAAAACAGCAGTAGACTTGATTACCAACAACGATGAGACAGCCGACAGGGAGGAGGTGAGGGCTCTGGGAGTGTGGTGCCAGGAAAATAACCTCTCACTCAACGTCAACAAAACTAAGGAGATGATCATGGATTTCAGGAAACAGCAGAGGGAGCACCCCCCTATCCACATCGATGGGACCGCAGTGGAAAGCTTCAAGTTCCTCGGCGTACACATCACTGACAAACTGAAATAGTCCACCCACACAGACAGTGTGGTAAAGAAGGAGCAACAGTACCTCTTCAACCTCAGGAGGCTAACGAAATTTGGCTTAACACTGTTTGTTTTTGCAATAATGTCTAAAAACCTGTTTGCGCTTTGTCATTATGGGGTGTTGTGTGTAGATTGCTGAGGATTTGTATTTATTTAATCTATTTTAGAATAAGGCTGTAACGTAACAAAATGTGGAAAAAGTCAATGGGTCTGAATAGTTTCCGAAGGCTCTATATAGGCCTGAAAAACATACAATACCAATCAAAAATAATTGCTGACATGGGCTAATTGAGTGACTGTCGGTGACTAACATAACAAGAGAAAAACTAATTATCCACATCTCGAAATTGCACTTGTTCGAAATTGCACTTTTGGCTGGGGGACTCAGACCCCGACTGAGTCCCCCAGCCAAAAATGTTTTAATATATATACTGTATACATATTTATTTTGGGGGGAAATGGATCCGCAGGCCTACAGGTCCAAGCTCCAAAAAGCAAACTGTTTTACAGTAAACTGAAGGTCCCCTATGAGAGCCAGCCAGCCAGTCACTTTGCCGTTACAACCTAGCATTTCCATTTCCCCTGCTCCAGCCTCAGGGTTATGGAGGCTTGGCAGGCCAAAGCTGCAATTAAACTGTACAGTGTGAGTTCCTCAAATGTCTCTCCCTGAGAGGAAGTAGGAGAATAAAAACAAAGTGACACAGAGACATACAGTGCCTTCAGAAAGAATTCACACCCCTTGACTTTTTCCACATTTTGTTGTTTTACAAAGCGGGATTAAAATAAAATACAAATTGTTAACAATCTACACAAAATACTCTGTAATGTTTTTATCAAATGTTTGTTAATGGAAAATAAATATGTATATTTTGATAAGATAAATATTCAACCCCCCTGAGTTAATGCATGTTAGCGATTACAGCTGTGAGTCTTTCTGGATAAGTCTCTAAGTGCTTTGCAAACTTGGATTATACAATATTTGCCATTTTCATTTTAGGTTATTGTCCTGCTGAAAGGTGGATTCTTCTCCAAGTGTCTGATGGAAAGTAGACTGCCTTGTTCAGGGGCAGAATGATAGATTTTTACCTCCTCAGCTCTGGGATTCGATCTAGCAACCTTTTGGTTGCTGGCCCAATGCTCTAACCACTAGTCTACCGGCCACCACGAAATGCTGAAAATACGGTCTGTGGTAAACACAGGCTTAAGAGATCTGATATGTTTTGTACTATGAGATAATATCAGTCAGTTAACACAACCTTTGTGAATTTGGAAAGCCTTTATGTGCGTTGTGTTAATTTTATTACTTAAATGCTTCAAAATTCTCAAAAAGTGATGTTGGCAGCTGAAGATTATTTCATAGAACAAAACTTTTAAGATCTCTTAAGTCGGTGTTTACCAGAGACCATATTTTTGGCGTTTAACCAAAGATTCCATTCATTTTCCCATAGGCTTTGTTCAACAAAACATAACTATTGTTCTCTCTATAGTTTCACAGCAGTCGTTAGTAAACCTTATGTGATGAGTAGGTAGCCTATAATAATTAATACTCCACCCACACTTTGGGTTGCCACTCATGCACTGTGAATAGTTGGTACTTTTACATCATGATAAATGTCACATTGACATGTATGTTAACTTGAAGGTATTTCCATCATTGCGGCATTTTGCTTCATTTAGGACTGTAGGCTAAATTCTTACTTGTTTCTACATATTTATATATTATATTAATCTACTTTCGTTAGTGGTAAAGAGAGGGGAGGTGGCAGGTCGTCTCTCAAATAAAGCATCCGATGGCGGAAAACTTACTGGAGCCTCAGCCACATGTGCATGGTTTTAAAACGAAAGCGGGGTAATTTCCTAACAGTGTTTTCTGTAAAAGGAGACAAGACCTGTGCATTCAATACACAAGATCTTATAGCGAATACGAAAACAGTAATGCTCTGTTTTGTGGACTGTCGTAGGCACTAACCTGGTTGGAGTGGCTGCATTCAGTTCCCGGCACAGACAGTACGAGCATGTCCATGGCAAGGGTTTATGCCGTCATATTCAGGCGCCGTGAAGTAGATCGAGCATGCTTTTGCGGCACAGTCGATAGCGCGCCGGACCACGGGCTAGAAGGTCGAGGGTTCGAGACCTGTTCCCTGCATGTTTTATTACAACACAGTATGTAGGTAATTGTATATAAAAAAGAAAACAATTGTAGTTCAATCTCAGTGCAACTTAATATAACCTGATAATAACCTACAAAACACTTCAATGGTAAAAAAAAAATCAATGGAACATGCTAAAGTATAAACCGAAAATATACATCAGGGTGGGAAAAATGCGCGCCCGGGAATGTTGCCTGTTTTTCACGCGGAAAATACTCTGTCCAGTGGTGTATTTTCCGTGTATTAAAATAATTTCTCAATTTGTGTAATGCTTTTATATATTTTTTATAGTGAATTATGATTAAAAACGGATAGGTTATACAATGGAAATGTGGATTATATGATGCATTCTATGATACGAAAGTAAACCTAGTCATGTTTAAAATGTCTCATGAATTAACCTACTGTACCTAGACTATTGTTGTAATCTTCCAGGTGGAGCTATATAAAAGGAGCTCTTGCGCTCTGGTAAAATAAAAACGAGGTTGCTTATCTGAATATAGCAGAGGGGTATACTACGAATCTAGTTAAATCTGTAGGCCTATTCGGGATGTTCTAAATTCCAATTCAGGCTTCCATGTAACTGAAGGAGGATATTTATCCAACATTTTAAGCTATTGACGAAAGTATATATCTATTTTCAAGAATGTGGATTGTGAAATGAGTTCTCTAGTCTAGGCCTATGCTAAATCTAATGATAATGTAGTGATTACGTGGGGCAATAATGACCACAGCAAAGATGTAACCTACACAATTGCATGGCATTGATATGTGTGCTTTATAATTCATTAAAATCCAACATTTTCAATAAAGCACTGATGAACAACAGATTAAAAATACCACAAAATGAAAAACAAGGAATCCAGTGTTTATTGGTAGGCCACTACCTACAGTATGTCCTATACTCACTTACTGTACTATTATGAAGCTACAATGTAACAGAACACAGAATATAATGTGAATGAATACCCATATGCAGAGCCATATATTAATATATGGCTCTTTGCCCATAAGTATTTCTAATCAGAGTATTGCGTTTTCCCAGTAGTATTACAAAGGATTTCTCTATTGGTATACATGACGTTCTACAACATGACATCAACATTAACAAACAAGATTAAGAGCCTGGGCAAATACTTGAAACCTGTCTTGTTGGTACAGTAAACATAGATTGTAGGATGTCTTTATTTTGGCACCTAATACAATAAAAAAAAAAAACTTGATATGTGCATTGGCTTTGTCACATTTAGTCATGGTAAACAACATTGTTATTGCCAGCTAAAGTGATGATACTGTATATTATCTCAAATATATATTTTCATGAAGAAAATAAAATAAATGTATCATAACTGTAAACATTTGTATTTTCATTCTCTGATGTGTCGTCTAAATAGCATTTCAGTCTCTGTGTACATACAGATTTGCCATTTAGGTTTGGTTGGTGATGGCATCAGTTATGATGTATGTGCCTCGATGCATTTGTGAACACATAATAAATTAATCTTTGTTAGTATCTACAGAGACATAATAGGCTAACAAAAAAGTATATATACACACACACACACACACACACACACACACAGTTGAAGTCGGAAGTTTACATAAACTGAGTTTAAATGTATTTGGCTAAGGTGTTTCACAATTCCTGACATTTAATTATAGTAAAAATTCCAATCTTAGGTCAGTTAGGATCGACACTTTATTTTAAGAATGTGAAATGTCAGAATAAGAGAAAATTATTTATTTCAGCTTTTTATTTCTTTCATCACATTCCCAGTGGGTCAGAAGTTTACATACACTCAATTAGTATTTGGTAGCATTGCCTTTAAAATGATTAAACTTGGGTCAAACGTTTTGGGTAGCCTTCCACAAGCTTCCCACAATAAGTTGGGTGAATTTTGGCCCATTCCTCCTGACAGAGCTAGATTAACCGATTCAGGTTTGTAGACCTTGCCCGCACACGCTTTTTCAGTTCTGACCCACACATTTTATATTATTGACTTTGTTGTCCTTAAGTCATTTTGACACAACTTTGCAAGTATGCTTGGGGTCATTGTCCATTTGGAAGACCCATTTGCAACCAAGCTTTAACTTCCTGTCGGATGCCTTGAGATGTTGCTTCAATACATCCACATAATTTTCCATCCTCATGATGCCATCTATTTTATGAAGTGCATCAGTCCCTCCTGCAGCCAAGCACACCCACAACATGATGCTGCCACGATTGGGATGGTATTCTTCGGCTTGCTTTTTCCTCCAAACAAAACAATGGTCATTATGGCCAAATAGTTCTGTTTTTGTTTCAATCAGACCAGAGGACATTTCTCCAAAAATTACAATCTTTGTCCACATGTGCAGTTGCAAACCATAGTCTGGCATTTTTATGGCAGTTTTGGAGAAGTGGCCTCTTCCTTGCTGAGCGGCCTTTCAGGTTATGTCCATATAGGACTCATTTTACTGTGGATACACATATTTTTGTACCGGTTTCCTCCAGCATATTCACAAGGTCCTTTGCTGTTGTTCTGGGATTGATTTGCACTTTTCGCACCAAAGTATGTTCATCTTCCTGAGCGGTGTGATGGCTGCGTGGTCTCATGGTGTTTATACTTGCGTACTATTGTTTGTACAGATGAATGTGGTACCTTCAGGCATTTGGAAATTGCTCCCAAGGATGAACCAGACTTGTGGAGGTCTACGATTTTTTTTCTGAGGTCTTGGCTGATTTCTTTAGATGTTCCATGATGTCAAGAAGAGAGACACTGAGTTTAAAGGTAGGCCTTGAAATACATCCAATTGACTCAAATTATGTCTGTCAGAAGTTTCTAAAGCCATGACATCATTTTCTGGAATTTTCCAAACTGTTTAAAAGGCACAGTCAACTTAGTGTACGTAAAATTCTGACCCACTGGAATTGTGATACAGTGAATTATAAGTGAAATAATCTGTCTGTAAACAATTGTTGGAAAAATTACTTAGGACATCTACTTTGTGCATGACAACAGACTTGCCAAAACTAGAGTTTGTTTACAAGAAATTTGTAGTTCTTGAAAAACAAGTTTTAATGACTCCAATCTAAGTGTATGTAAACTTCCGACTTCAACTGTATATAGTACCAGTCAAACGTTTGGACACACCTACTCATTCCAGGGTTTTTCTTTATTTTTACGATCTTCTACATTGTAGAATAATAGCGAAGACATCAAAAACTATGAAATACCACATATGGAATCATGTAGTAACCAAAAAAAGTTCAATCAAAATATATTTTAGATTTGATATTCTTCAAAGCAGCCATCCTTTGCCTTGATGACAGCTTTGCACACTCTTGGCATTCTCTCAACCATGAGGTAGTCACCTGGAATGCATTTCAATTAACAGGTGTGCCTTGTTAAAGGTTAATTGTAGAATTTCTTTCCTTCTTAATGCATTTGAGCCAATCAGTTGTGTTGTGACAAGGTAGGGGTGATATACAGAAGATACCCCTATTTAGTAAAATACCAAGTCCATATTATGGCAAGAACAGCTCAAATAAGCAAATAGATATGACAGTCCATCATTACTAAGACATGAAGGTCAGTCAATCTGGAACATTTCAAGAATTTTGAAAGTTTCTTCAAGTGCAGTCGCAAAAACCATCAAGTGCTATGATGAAACTGGCTCTCATGAGGACCCCCACAGGAAAGAAAGACCCAGTTACCTCTGCTGCAGAGGATAAGTTCATTAGAGTTAACTGCACCTCAGAAATTGCAGCCCAAATAAACGCTTTATAGAGTTCAAGTAACAGACGCATCTCAACATTAAATGCACAGAGGAGACTGCGTGGGTCAGGCCTTCATGGTCAAATTGCTGCAAAGAAACCACTACTAAAGGACACCAATAAGAAGAGACTTGCTTGGGCCAAGAAACACAAGCAATGGACATTAGACCGGTGAAAATTTGTCCTTTGGTCTGATGAGTCCAAATTTGAGATTTTTGGTTCCAACCGCCGTGTCTTTATAAGTAGGTGAACAACGGATGTTCTCCGCATGTGTGGTTCCCACGTGAAGCATGGAGGAGGTGGTGTGATGGTGCTTTGCTGTTGACACTGTCTGTGATTTGTTTAGAATTCATACTAGACCAGCATGGCTACCACAGCATTCTGTAGCGATACGCCATACCATCTGTTTTGCGCTTCGTGGGACTATCATTTGTTATTCAACAGGACAATGACCCAACACACCTCCAGGCTGTGTAAGGGCTATTTGACCAAGAAGGAGAGTGATGGAGTACTGCACCAGATAACCTGGCCTCCACAATTACCTGACCTCAACCCATTTGAGATGGATTGGGATGAGTTGGACCACAGAGTGAAGGAAAAGCAGCCAACAGGTGCTCAGCATATGTGGGAACTCCTTCAAAACTTTTGGAAAAGCATTCCAGGTGAAGCTGTTTGAGAGAATGCCTAAAGTGTGCAAAGCTGTCATTAGGGTGGCTAATTTGAAGAATCTAAAATATATTTTGATTTGTTTAACACTTTTTTGGTTTCTACATGATTCCATATGTGTTATTTCATAGTTTTGATGTCTTCACTATTATTGTACAATGTAGAAAATAGTTTTTTTAAAAAAGGAAATACCCTTGAATGAATTGGCATGTCCAAACTTTTGACTGGCACTGTATATATATACTGAGTGTGTACAAAACACTTGGAACTCTGTCCATGACATAGACTGATACATTAAATCCAGGTAAAAGCTATGATCCCTTATGGATGTCACTTATTAAATCCACTTCAATCAGTGTACATGATTGTGTATGCCATTCAGAGGGTGAATGGTCAAGACACATTTTTTAAATGCCTTTGAACATTTGTGCGCCAAGAACTGCAACGCTGCAGGGTGTTTCACCCTCAACAGTTTCCCGTGTGTATCAAGAACGGTCCACCATCCAAAGGACATCCAGCCAACTTGACACAACTGTGGGAATCATTGTGGTCAACATGGGCCAGCATCCCTGTGAAAGGCTTTCGACACCTTCTAGCCATGCCCCGACAAATTTTGCCCTCAGGATGTTCTGAGGGCAAAATGGAGTGCATCTCAATATTAATGTTAAATATATTACTAAGTATATACTAAGTATATATCAAATATAGCATTACGAGTTAACTGGAGAGTTCTATTTTTACAGTGTGAGAGTCTATAGAGTTGCACACATACAAGTGCAAGTCCAGGAGGACTTTTGCAGAGAACAGAGTGATTTATCGTCAGTCATTTAGTACGAGTCAGATTTCATGCATTCCTTATCTGGACACTTACAAAAAGAAAACATGTTCCCTTGTATTGTGGTGCACGGGCACGCACATACACACACACACACACACAGTCCATGGCCCTGCAAGGGACTGTGGGACTTTTACCCTTCTTTCTCAAACCCACAGCAGTTTGCAGCATCGTTAGGACTCACAGTAATCATAGAACTCAGGAGAACTAGCAATGTAAAAAAACTGATAAATGCCAAATTTGCTCAATATTGCACATTACCTGCTACGTAATGTGCTCATTATGGTCTCACACAATGTATTTGTGCTTCTTGTAAAAAAAGTTAAAAAAGAAACAACAAGCAATGACAATGTATTGCAATGTGTTGATTCAGACATGATTGTAAGTCCTCCATTGTGTAATCATGTGTGTACTGCTCTTCCATGGTGAATGAGAACTGCTAGCTCCCTTCTCCTCTTCACCTCCTTTTCTACTTTTACAACATCCTTACTTCTCCGGCCTCTGGAGATTCTCTCAGATAGATAAATCTGTCGTTCTCAGGAGTTTTCCTCCGGGGTTCTGCGGAAACTGAGCCGTTTGATGGAATCTCTTTGAAGGGGAGAGCATAGAGGGAGAGGAGGAGAGGATGTGACTGTTTAATTACATTTGCATGGTGGAATAGGCAACATTTAAAAAACAAAAAATAATACACAGAAACTGTCACATTGAGGACAGAAGCAAACCGCACTGGTGATAGGGTGAACATTCAATTAAATGAAGCATTCTTATGAAACAGATTCAGGTATCAATAGTGTTCCAAATGGAACGCTAGTCTTAATATAGTGCACTACTTTTGACCAGGGCCCACAGGTATCTGTTCAAAAATAGGGTAATAAATAGGGAAAATAGGGTAGCATTTCCCCTCACATTTGGTCCCAACTGGACTCAACCCTGCATGGCACACTTTGATAATGCGTTACCTGTAGTTGTTTACCCACACCCGCCCGCAATTGCTAATAACCCTTCCGCCCGACTATATGCGATAAAGTGAAAATCTGATGCACGCACCCAACCCTAACCCGCAAATATAGAAAATGTGCTGTAGCCATTTCTATCAAACAACGTAAGCTACGTTTTGGTCCCATTGTAACAAACACAGCTGTTTACTACCTGCCGCACCGCAGAAAGATGGTGGTATATGTAAATGGGTATGTGGGTTCTTCGGGTCTTTTACTTGGTCGTCGACCAATACGTTTTCCTCAATGGAAGGATAGAGAATCCGTGTTGTAAGTGGTATGAGGGACATTGCTCATGCCAAGATCTTAAAAGACCGTTTTAAAATCTACCTACCTTATCATTTTTCATTTTATTTACGACTTAGGTTACCTACCTTAGCCCTTTAGGGCTCATGGTGTACCTTGGAAGTCAGCTTTGATGCTACATCCTACAGATTGTTATTCAACTCAAAGGGTCTAGTTTCCAAAATGTCAACTTCTTATAAACCTCTTCCTCTTGATACTTTATGGTAAAGAGGTCTTCCAGGTGTGGCTCAATGTTTTAGTTGCAGTTCAACGGAAGCCTCCACACTCACTCTCTATCCGTCAATGGGATCCTCCATTTCTGGGATGTAATTTATATGGAGCTGTCTACCGCTCGCATTCATGGAGCTAAAGAAGGCACTTTGAACTGCTGAAACAATTCATGATGTATGTGCTGCTTTTGTAATTTTAGTCATTTTTATTTAATTTTATCCTCGGGCGGGGCGGGACTGGGGGGTGTTTTGTATGTATACATTCATGTTTGCTGGCAATTATTATTACCAAACAAAAAACAAAAAGAAAAATGCGCTGTAGGCTACAGTCAGAGACATGACTGGGCTGGGGCTATGGGTGGGCCTTGGAGGGCATAGGACCACCCACTTGGCAGCCAGGCCCACCCACAATGGGAGCCAGGCCCAGCCAATCAGAATTAGGTTTTTGCCACAAAAGGGCTTTATTACAGACAGAAACACTCCTCAAGCACTCTCCTCTCCCCACACCCCCTCAGACAATCCTGCAGGTGAAGAATCCGGATGTGGAGGTCCTGTCCTGGTGTGGTTACAAGTGGTCTGCGGTTGTGAGGCTGGTTGGACGTACTCCCAAATTCTCTAAAACAACGTTGAAGGCAGCTTATGGTAGAGAAATTGACATTCAATTTTCTGGCAACAGCTCTGGTGGACATTTCTGCAGTAAGCATGCCAATTGCAAACTTGAGACATCTGTGGCATTTTAAAGTGGTCTTTTATTGTTCACAGCACAAGGTGCACCTGTGTAATTATCATGCTGTTTATTCAGCTTCTTGATATGCCACACCTGTCAGGTTAATGGATTATCTTTACAAATGAAAAATGCTCACTAACAGGTATGTAAACACATTTGTGCACAACATTTTAGCGAAATAAGCTTTTAGTGCATTTGGAAAATTTCAGGGATTTTTTATTTCAGTTCATGAAACATGAGACCAAAACTTTACATGTTGCATTTATAATTTTGTTCAGTGTAGCTATGTTTCTGCTTATACTGTATTTCCTGATATTTTGGTAGGCTATTTGTTAGTCAACTTAGATATATGCAGCTTTTCTTCTGTCATTATATGTGGCCTTGAAGACTAAATAAACCATTGCTCACCAGAATAATGTCATAAATGATTGAATGAATGCTTCAATCTAGTTGACATCGGTAAAGTGCTCTGTCATCTCTGCTTCTTTCGCGGAGCAAAGCCTTTTAGGGACCGGGGAGAAAATCCAATAACTAAGCCCAAAAATGTGAAAGATTTTCTGTTTAAAATCTCCAAATTACATCAGTTTGATTGATTGTAAGGAAATACTAAGCTGTGAAGACAACCCAACATGTTTCTGATAGTATTTCAAGCCACATAAAATATGCATCCAGGCCGATCTGAAATCTTATCAGATTTTATGATAATGATGGCACCTCTACATACGGTCCCCAAATGCACATTAGCATTCTCTCAAAATGCTGAAAGAAAGAAATCTTATTTCTCCCCTCCTGTTCCCGAGTCAAAATGTTTTTGGTGTATCATTTTACTGCAATAAATGCTTAATCCTGCAGGAATTCTGTGTGAAAGGTTATAGACCTACAGTCAGTGTCCAGATTTCAGTTTCCATTTAACCCATCTAAACAGTAGGCTACAGTTCCCTTGACGTGCATTAGACCTATTTGAAGTCCCCGTCTTGTGACTGTGGTATTTGTGTAGCGGCTCACAATCAATACATAACACAGCCAGCACTGCTATCATCCTCTTTTACCATGTCACCAAATCTGTCCCAAACATGACCTTTCTGGCCCTCCCTTCTCTTTATTTTCCATTTTGCAGCTTTACGCGTTGTCCTTTTTGCCTCAGTGGCTCAAATGTTCACTTTTTCTGCCTGTTCCCAAAAGCGGTTTCGCAATTGGTGTGTAGGTATTTGGCACGCGTAAAGTTAGGCCCTAAAGCTTAGGTTTATGCACTAATGGCACAGCCCAAAAATAATTTAAAGAAAATGTAAACATAGCCTGCACAAGAATTATACAATTTAAAAAATTTTTTAAACATATTTACTCAACCAACCGCTACCCACAAGCCCTTCATCCACACAATATTTCATGACCCTAAACCCGCCCGCCCCACAGATACAACCGCAGGGACTGCGGGTTAGGAGTCAACCCTCGCAGCACTAGTTACCTGTTCTCCAAGCGTGGTTTGATGATGGGTTTGTAGAGCTCGGGTATCTTCCTCTCCAGCATGGGCCGCAGGTTCTCTCTCAGACGGTTGTAGTTCTTCTTCAGCTCCTGCTGGTACTCCTTCTGGTCCATCGTGATCAGGTGCTTGTTCTTCTCCACAGCCTCGCCACACCTACAGAGGAACAGTGGGGGAAAGACATACTGCAGGCTCTCTCTCAATAGTCTCCTCTCATCTCCTCCTGAAAAGTCATTTCAGGTCAGTGATCTTTAGAGGACTTTCTTATTATTTGTCAGAGTAAATTCATTTAATTTCCTTATTTTCTATTAACGGATTCCAGTTCCTTTCCTGAGCTAACAATGTGACTGACATGGATTTGACCCCAAATCTGTTCACATTGAAATGTATAAATGTTTTCACCTTATTAAAAACAACCCCCGTGTGTCCATCTGTATTTGATTGGGGCTTTCTCCGAGCCCTGCCACTTTACTACAGGAATGCTCGAGGAAGAAATGTGTCTTGTAGTACTGTGCTGAGAGTGGCAGGGAGTAGAGTGACCGATCACCAAACAAACTAGCCTGAGGTTGAACCTCATTCCCGTGAACAGGGTCATGCCTGCATTCACAATTACAACATGCATAATGGGCGACAGACAAACGAGGCACAGGGAAATGGAAAGACGAGGATGCTTAAAAAAACAAAACACATGGTTGCACTTATCTCTCCCCTTTTAGTGCAAGTAATACGGAAAATGTAATCTAACGGTATATGGTAAATGCATAGGGACTGCTGGAAAGACAGGGGGAAACAAAATCATTTAAAAACCTCCAATGTGCTGTAGCTAGCAACCATCGCCCTTCCAGCGCAAATAGCAGGATGATAAGTGGATACTATATAAGGAGCTCGTGCCAGCTTGCATGGATTATGGAGAAAAATAAACATTTTTTGAAATGACGGTAAATATTTGCCAGCCTGCTTGCAGGAATCAAGGCAGTTGGAATGTGGCATGAGGGTTCCAAAATGAAAGCCACCTTTCGGAGGCAAACGATACGTTCCCACGCGAGGCACACACTCTTGCACACAGGGACACACAGACACACACCCTGGACCAAATAACCACATCGCCTGCCTCATTCGTTTAGACGGTTGGTTTAAATTATTTGTAAAATATTCTAAATAAAATTTAACTCCCCAGGCAACAATAAAACTTTTCTGTTCCATTCAAAACCAAATGCAGCTGAATGATATTAAAAGGGAAAACAACTTTTATTCATTTGCCCAACGGGAAATGAAATACCTTGTTGTGTTGTATTAAATCATGTTTTAGTTACCTGTCTAGCTTCCTTTAGTATCACCTATGAATGTATTCCAGTAATAACATATTACCAAGACTGAGATGCTGTGTGTGCATACAGTAGCTGGTTTTACTTTCATTCGCTTGCTTTTCTATTTCCACCATGCGACAGTACTATTTTAGTGTCCTTTTCTATTTCCACCATGCGACAGTACTATTTGAGTGTCCTTTTCTATTTCCACCATGCGACAGTACTATTTGAGTGTCCTTTTCTATTTCCACCATACGACAGTACTATTTTAGAGTGTCCTTTTCTATTTCCACCATACGACAGTACTATTTGAGTGTCCATTTCTATTTCCACCATGCAACAGTACTATTTGAGTGTCCTGTTCTATTTCCACCATGCAACAGTACTATTTTAGAGAGTGTCTGTGCTTCAAGACACCACTAACACCATTAACGCCAGAAATGTATATTCCACTAAATACTGTATTCGTGCCAGAACTGATAACGAGTGCACACTTTGGGGAAAAGATTAGAGAATCGGACTGCAGCCAAAGCAAGTCAGGGTTTCTTAGCTCTCATTGGCTGGCTGGTGAGCCATGGGTTTCTCTGTGGTGTTTGGTTTGGCTCTCACCTCATTATGAACTCTTTGAAACACAGGCGCAGTTTGTTGTGGTGACGGAAGAGCTTGGGGTCCGCTGGGATCTCATTCAGAAAGACCTGGGCCACCTCCAATGGTCCCTACACAGACAGACAGACGGGAGGGAGGGACGGAGGGGAGAGAGAGCGAGGGAGGAGAGAGAGCGAGGGAGGAGAGAGAGCGGGAGGGAGGAGGAGAGAGAGCGAAGAACAGAAGGAAAACAGAGGAAGAAAATGGTATAAAAGAGGAAGAAGGAGAGCGGGAGGAAGAAAGTGTGTGTGTGAGTGTGGATGATGAATGCCTTGCTTTCAGTAGAGGAAACTACTTCCTAACAGAAGGCTTAATAATGTCCGTGTCCCAAATGACACTACTTTTGACCAGAGCTTCATATATTCATAGGCCATACGGAACGGGGTGCCATATGAGACACGGCCAATGTGTCCAAAGGCCACGATGTTCAGCCAAGAGATCAGACGAGAGACCCCGGATTGGCCTGCTGTGTGGCTAAGGTCACCCCTGAACCCTGCCTACGAGCAGCCATTTTGGCTCACATTCTTTCCCTCTCTGGGATCTTGTTATTCTAACTTCTAATCATCCTGAAACCACTGCACATTCGCGTGACACCGGGTCACGCTAGGCATAGCAAACGAGCCCTGACGAGCATTCGAAGCAGAGGTGCTAGGCTAGGGCCTGGACAGACAGACGGACCGACGAACATAGGGGGGGGAGGAACCGTGCCTCTCTACTGATTAGGCCCAGGGCTGTGTTTGTTTATGGACGGCGTGAGCATTAAGGTTGTGTATACAGTCAGCAGGTGAAAGCAGGGGTTGCTGTCAGATTAGACGATCCAAGAGAAAGCTGGGGCCTGATGTTGTAACTACATCATTACTCTAGCGTTTTAGCCAACGTTTGACGGGAGCTGTAAGCCATCAGATCAAAGGGTTTCCGCGTTTAGCGCAGACATGAAAGGAGAGGTTGTGAATTAAGGTTTTAAAAACGAATCAGCAGAGGCACTGTACAGACGATGTTAGGGTTGAACCGGACTCTTTGATGTGTCATGTCTCCCACCTGCTGTTTATCGTCACGTTAACTTACAAGACTGGATGCTTCCTCTAGATTCATGAGGATTCAGGAGAACACAAAACGATTGCCTGCTATATACACTATGCGAACCACTTCAGTCGGCTTTTCAAACTCGTTTTTTTTGTCTTTATTTGTTGTGTGGAGTCGAGGAGTAACGTTCAATAACTGAGTAACAGCAATAAGTCAGAAATAGCTCTATGTTAAACTGCAAACGCGGGGGTAGAAAAGACGAGAGGCAAGGAAAAGACTCCATTCTGAGGGGCCAAGGCAGGTGGCTGGAGGTACCTGGTTGACAGTGGCTCCCACAGAGCCCTGTAGAAGCATCTGGAGCATCTTCGCATCGGGCTGCTCCCTGTGTGTGGCTACTGCTAGCTCCCTGGTCTTCTTCTGCATGTCCTCGATGGCCACCTCAATGGGAGTCAGGTCAAACTGGAGATGGGAGGGAGGGAGGGGGGGGTAGAGGAAGGAGAATGAAAGGGGAGTGTGCGAGTTAGATTTGGAGAGATGAAATATCCGTAATGATCAAAAGGCAACGAGGGACCCAGGCATTGAGAAGCTGTACGCGCTCAGTTCCACCAGCATACCTCTTCTTTCTGGATGACGTTGATGCGTGTCTTGACGTAGGGAAAGGCGTGCATGGTGGTGAGGATGGTCTTCCTCTTGTACTGCTCGTTGAGCTCGCCACGCGGCCGCCCGGCCTTGGTGAAGGGCGTGGTGTACATGAAGCGACGCAGGTTGAAGTTCTTCTCAAAGTTAGTCAGGCGGTTTTTCATCTCATAATCGTCAAAGAAGGGCTCCACATAGGTGATCTGGATGTAGGCCTGGGGTGGGGGGTAGAGAGGGTGTAAATGAAGAGATGCATCTTGTTGTTTGACATATGCAAGTCGGAGAAGGCAGTGAAACGGGACTCGGCAGTAATGACTTGGTGTTGACTTGGTAGTGTAGTGTCGTATACTGTACCTTGTTAGCATCCAGTTTGCTCCTGTCTATGTCTTTGGAGTCTTTGATCATCTCCAGGGCATCTCCAAAACACTGACTGTAGAAGTTCTACAACAGCAATGCATACGGTACTCATGTGAATAGATTCAGTACTTATATCCTCACAGTAAAAGCATGCACACAACGGTGGGCACACGCACACATCCTCACACACACTCTCTCGCTCTCTCACCTCCAGTCTGTGGGATATCTCTGGCAGGTGGGTGATCCCTGGCTCCTTGTAAACAAACTCTCGTTCATCCAGGTCTCCAAACTTGGCCCCATAAAACCCCACTCGGAAATATGTCCCAAACATCCTCTTATGGCCCTGGGACGACAAGACAAACACATGAAAGAGACTCAGTATTGTGTATAAAAAAAATAAATTTAAATTAAAAAGGCTTTTTTCATTGTAAGCATTTCACCATAATTGTAAACACTTCATATGTACTGTGGATGTAAAGCCCTTCATAAACGGTAGTCCATGCGGCTGTCTGTACCTTCTGAATGATGTTGTCGAAGGCTCTCTGGAGTTTGTGGTGAGCGGAGCCCAGCTCCCGGAAATCTCTGTGAGCCTCCAGGATAGGCATAACGATCTTGTACACCTCATTCACTGCCTCATAAAGACCACCCTGAAAACAACAGCAACGACACTCACTCACAACATACACTACATGGCCCGAAAGTTTGTGGACACCTGATCGTCGTACGTGTCATTCCAAAATCACGGACATTAACATGGAGTTGGTCCCCCCCTTTGCTGCTACAACAGCCTCCACTCTTCTGGGACGGCTTCCCACTAGATGTTGGAACATTGCTGCGGGGACTTGTTTCCATTCAGCCACAAGAGCATTAGTGAGGTCGGGCACTGATGTTGGGCAATTAGGCCTGCCTCGCAGTCGGCGTTCCAATTCATCCCAAAGGAGTTCGATGGGGTTGAGGTCAGGCACTGATGTTGGGCAATTAGGCCTGGCCCGCAGTCGGCGTTCCAATTCATCCCAAAGGAGTTCGATGGGGTTGAGGTCATTTTAAAAAGGGGAGTCCACATACTTTTGGCCACGTAGTGTACGATTGTTGTGCGTTGATGTAAGTGCAGCAGTACCATTATTTAGCATGCGCATGTCCTCCACTCAGTGTGTGTGTGTGTGTTTGACGTACCTGGCTGAAGAGTTCTACTGCTTGCTCCAGTAGGACCACCAGCCCACCGGTGGTGAAGTATCTCCCCGAGCAGACTCCGTCTTCGTCTGGGGACAGGACGTCATCGGACACTGCCGACTCCTCCAGCACGTTGGGAGAGATGTTCTGCACAACCAATCAATCAACCAACCAACCAACCAACCAATCAGACTCCTCCAGCACATTGGGAGAGATGTTCTGCACAACCAATCAATCAACCAACCAACCAATCAACCAACCAACCAATCAGACTCATCCAGCACGTTGTGAGAGATGTTCTGCACAACCAATCGATCAACCAACCAACCAAACTCATCCAGCGTATTACAAAAGGGAACCAACCAATCAGGTGTTACTGATATAGCGTTTTTTTACTAAAACATCTGTCCCTAAGTGATTAACCAAGATAGCAGCCAAACAATCTATATATTACGTTTACAGTGTACAGTTCCCCCTTCTGGCCACAGTCAACATTCCAGATTCAGTATTGTGTGTTTGTGCGTGTACCGCACCTGAAAGGTGACACTGCCCACAGGTAGGTATTTGTGGTCCTCCAGCATGCTGAGGTATTCAGCCACCAGGGCTGCAGCGTGGACCAGACACATGGCCGACTCTGTAAAACACTTCCTGTTCTTGTGTTTCTCCGCCATGTTCTGCAGCCAGGTCAACCTCAGGTCGGGCGACGTCTGGTAACCCTTTGCTATCCTGGAGAGAGAGGGGGGGAGGAAGTGCGTGAGTGATGCCGAATTCTTGACCCCTGGGAGGGCTGGCGGTCAGTTTTAGGTAGCCTAACGTAAATTGAAGCTTTATCGGCCTTTTACAGATGCAGAATGTAAGCAGATGACCCGTGCACTGAGAGAGTATGCATTCACACCCACACACACAACCTGCATGTATTTACTGTACATACACAAACCCAGATCACTGTACCAAACTGCTACCACATGGTTTCCATAGTGAGCAACAAACAGAGGAGAAACAACCAAACCACAGAGACATGAAGCAAGAGTCTGTGTGTGTGTGTGTGTGTGTGTGTGTGTGTGTGTACCTATACATGAGGTCCATGAGCATCTCTGGGTCTTCTTGGAACTCTCTCATCTTCACCGTGTCTGACAGGATACTGTTCAGGTTCCTCAGCAGCTCATCCACCTACACAGACAAGGGCCGGGGTCGATATCAACATGTTTGTGAATGACATTCCCGCAGTCCGTGTGCGAACGTGTGCGTTACCTGCGAGGGTAGAGGTGTGTTCTGCATCTCTGTGTCCTCCTCGGCATAGGCCAGTATGGTGCGGAGGGACCTGCGGAGGTACTCCTCATGGAAGTCATCGGACTTCCCCACCAGAGAGGCTAGAGACATGGTCACCTGCATCTTCACCCGGGAAAAGTTCTGCACAGTGGGGGAGAGGGACTGACATGAACATCTAGGGTTGACCTAGTCTGCATCCCAAAGAGCAACCTATTCCCTACATAGTGCACTCCTTTGGGCCCGGGTCAAAATGAGTGCACTGTATAGGGAATAGGGTGCTCTTTGAGAGGCAGATCACGCCTCGTCTTCAGGCTAGTACTGCTCCACACATAGACGGGGGACCTGTTCTGTGGCCCTCTGTGACAGTCATTTCTGAGGGGTGGATTTGACAGGGAGGAGGCCTATCCTCAGTATCAGGGCTTAGAGTGGAGGTAGGTATCGTATTAGGATCCCCATTAGCTGTTGCAATATTATCCCTCCGATTACAGTGAAGAGCGAGACGTTCCGCTCTGTTCTGGGCCGGCTGCAGTTTTCCTAGTCCTTCTTTGCAGCACCTGACCTTATGACCGGGCAATAATGCCGATATGATAAATCTAGAGCCTGCAGGACTTGCTGTGTGGAGTCTAAAGAGCAGAGCAGGTCTTCATTACAAACAGACCTTCCCCATCTGTACAACCACCCATCCGTTTGTTTTGACCATGACAGTTTGCAATCCAAGGTATAACAAGGTCATTTAGTCTCCTCAACTTGCTCAACGGCCACATTATTCATTACCAGATTCAGCTGAGGTCTAGAACTTTCTGGAATTCTTCCTACAAAAATACAACACTTTTAGTTTTAGAGATGTTCAGGACAGTAACACAGGCTAACGTTACAGTTATACTAGCATGGCTGGCTGTATACATAAACGCAAGCTATAAAAAGGACATATTAAAGAATGACATTTGCTCAGTCGTGTATTGGCTAATAAAGTAGACTTTGGGGTTGTAAATATTCCACTTTAAGGGTCTATCTGTTGGTCTACTACTTTCACACCTGTGTGTGACTCTCTGTCTAGGTCTCGATGTCTCTGTCTCGATGTCTCTGTCTCGATGTCTCTGTCTCGGTCTCGATGTCTAGGTCTCGATGTCTCTGTCTAGGTCTCGATGTCTAGGTCTCGATGTCTAGGTCTGTCTAGGTCTCGATGTCTCTGTCTAGGTCTCGATGTCTAGGTCTCGATGTCTCTGTCTAGGTCTCGATGTCTAGGTCTCGATGTCTCGATGTCGATGTCTAGATGTCTAGGTCTCGATGTCTCTGTCTCGATGTCTCTGTCTAGGTCTCGATGTCTCTCTGTCTAGGTCTCTGTCTAGGTCTCGATGTCTCTGTCTAGGTCTCGATGTCTCTGTCTAGGTCTCGATGTCTCTGTCTAGGTCTCGATGTCTCTGTCTAGGTCTCGATGTCTCTGTCTAGGTCTCGATGTCTCTGTCTAGGTCTCGATGTCTCTGTCTAGGTCGATGTCGATGTCTCTGTCTAGGTCTCGATGTCTCTAGGTCTCGATGGTCTCGATGTCTCTGTCTAGGTCTCGATGTCTCTGTCTCGGTCTCGATGTCTCTGTCTAGGTCTCGATGTCTCGGTCTCCGTCTCGATGTCTCTCTAGGTCTCAATGTCTCCGTCTAGGTCTCAATGTCTCCGTCTAGGTCTCGATGTCTCCGTCTAGGTCTCGATGTCTAGGTCTCGATGTCTCCGTCTAGGTCTCGATGTCTCTGTCTCTGTCTAGGTCTCGTTTCTCTGTCTCTGTCTCGGTCTCGATGTCTCTGTCTCGGTCTGTCTCGATGTCTCTGTCTCTGTCTAGGTCTGTCTCGATGTCTCTGTCTAGGTCTGTCTCGATGTCTCTGTCTAGGTATGTCTCTGTCTAGGTCTGTCTCGATGTCTCTGTCTAGGTCTAGGTCTCGATGTCTCTGTCCAGGTCTCTGTCCAGGTCTCTGTCCAGGTCTCTGTCCAGGTCATGTCCCTCTCTCTGTCCAGGTCTCTGTCCAGGTCATGTCCCTCTCTCTGTCCAGGTCATGTCCCTCTGTCCATGTCTCTCTGTCCAGGTCATGTCCCCCTCTCTCTGTCCAGGTCATGTCCCTCTCTCTGTCCAGGTCATGTCCTCTCTCTGTCCAGGTCATGTCCCTCTCTCTGTCCAGGTCATGTCCCTCTCTCTGTCCAGGTCATGTCCCTATCTCTTCTTCTTCTTTCTAGGTCAGTCCAGTTGTTGTTAAGGGTGTCACAGTCTCCTCCAGGTAATTGAAGGCTTAACCCTGACATGGTGTGTGTGTGTGTGTGTGTGTGTGTGTGTGTGTGTGTGTGTGTGTGTGTGTGTGTGTGTGTGTGTGTGTAACCCCATCTATCTCCACCATCAGCAGCAAAGCGGGAAACGATCTCCCATTAGCTGCGACATAATCACCTATGGATCATCTCTACGGCCCCATTCTGTTAAATCCAACGTGGAGCCAAGGCCTAAACGGCCATCACTGGCATTGATACAATGTGTGTGTGTATATGTGTGTGTGCATGTGTGTGTGTTGTCCTTGTGTGGGGGGCTCTGAGCGATGACATCACTCCTTCTTCTTTCTCTTTCCACTATTTGTCATCCCCTCACTCGGTCTCCATCTCCCCTACCCTCTCTCCATCTCTCCACCATCATCCCGAAAGATGGCCTCACTTCAACTGTGCACTGGCAATCCATCAAAAACTCTCATTCACCATCCTCCCTCCTCTCCTTCACTCGTTCTCTTCGTATCCATGTCCTCCCTGGAAAAACCCTGGTCTTTTTCACTAGGAACCAAACTAAAGAACATGGCCCGACACCGGGAGGGGACAACCTGAACTTGTCCAATAAGAAACTTGTGGCAACACGCTTGGCTACGTTTTGCAACGGTGTGCACTAATGAATATGACCCCTCCTGCTTCATGCTTTTATTTAGATGCTAAATGGGATATGGAGAGGTGGTGAGGGGGATGAAAACAAACAAAGAGTGGGTGAAGGAGATCCTTCACATCACGGCTATGGAGGTTGTTTAAAACAGAAGAGGTAAAGGTCATTCACTCTGAATTAGAGATTGTGCCAAGAGGGGAGAAGCTCAGATGACCTTCTGTCCTTCCCTCTCCCTCCCACGCGCCGTCTCCCCCTTTTTCTAACTCGCACATTACTTACAGAAAGGCTGGGACACAGGGGTTAGACAGTGACATATCTCCCTGTTCACTTCTCACTACCCAGAAACACATCACTCAGCAAATGTCTCCACTGAGCTCAAAATAGACATGGAAAAGACATTAAAGCTGGGTGGTAGAGGAAAACGGATGAGACGGAATCAGTGTGCGTGCGTGCGTGTACTCACGTTGGCCGAGCTGAAGCTGCATCTCATGATGAGGTATAGGGTAGCGCAGGCCTGGCTTCTGTTTCCACCCTCATGACTGCTACAGTACTGGAGCACCTTCTGACACAGGTCGGCACACTGCTCGGCTTCCTCTTCAAACAACAGGTCACCAAACTACACACAATACTGTCAGTATACAAACGCGCACGCAGCACACAAACACAGAATACTGTCACTACATAGTGTGTACACGCACACACTCTACCTTGACGATGAGCGCTCGAAGCGTGCTGAAGCAGTGAGACAGGAAGGTTGTACTCTGGTTACAGGTGAGACAGTGTAGCAACACCCTCAGTACTCCGCCCACTACACTGTCCTTACAGTCAGCCAACGGAACAGCCTGTGCGGGAGACGGACTATCATGACAACCAACCACAAGTGAGAGAAAGAATACGGTCAGCCAATGGAACCAGAGAGGACATTGTGACGCAGGCCGTGTTCGAGAGAGTATCAAATTCGTAAAGCATTGTGGGTATATGGTGACAGACTGATCTACAAACAATCAGCAGTCGTCAACACAACGAGAGAGCGAGAGAGCGAGAGAGAGAGAGAGAGAGAGAGAGAGGGAGGAGGACAGGAAAGATCGAAGAGGATGGAAGAAAGATGAACAGGTAGAGAGAAACAATAAGGAGAGCGATGTTGTGACCTGTACTATGGTCTCCAGTAGGTCCAGGACAATGAGGTTGGACTCAGTAGCCAGATTCCCACTGATTAGAGCCTCCTGGTCCAGCTCTGCTTTCGTTCTGAGAGTAAAAAGGCACAAGGATGAGACCTCGTTCTGCCTCTATGGGTTCTCTTCCTTGACATTGTCTTCACAAGACACTGCCTGACAATTGGTCTTCTGAGCCATAGTTACCAGGAGAGGTGAGTAATACATGTTTGCAAGAATTGCATATGTACCCGTGTGTGTGTGTGTGTGTGTGTGTGTGTCTAACTCACTTGTCTTGTCTGTCGTTGGTCTGCCTCCACTGCGTCAGGTCTTTCCTCCAGCGTAGGTTCTCTCTCTGACCTGCGCGGTCACTTCCTGTCCGGGTCAAAGGGTCAGGGATAAGAGGGCAGACAGGCTCTCGTTCAATCAAAAAGCAGCCTAGGAGTACCATCCTCCCCTTTTCAGCTGCTCTTCAGGAGATGTACTTAGAAGACGTGTACTGTGCATGTAGCTACGGTAGTTCTGACCACTCAGAGAGAGTAGTGGGTGGGACTGACCTCCAACCCGGCGCATCATTTCCCCCCGTGCTCCGATGCCCCTCAGTAGGGAGTCCTCCAGCTGCATCTTGGCCTGCTGGGACTTCTGTAAGGCCTGGGTGCTCACCTTATCACTGCTCTGCTTCCCCTGCACCACACACACACACACACACACACACACACACACACACAGTGAGAAAAAAATGTACATCATATTTACATAAATTAATTAGGTATGTACTCCATGCAGGGTGCAGGCATTGTTACCCTATACTCAAAGCAGGAAACACAGATGGTGAGTAGTTCTAGCAGTCTGTTGAGCTGTGCTGAGGGCATGTCGACAGTCCAGCGCTGGATCAGACTCCTCTCAGCGTTCTTCATCACCCACAGGAAACACAGCAGCAGGTTACGACTGGTCTCTGCTGACAAGGTGGCCACCGCCTTACCAGACTGGTAGAGAGGAGAGAGACAGAGTTATACTACTATAGGAAAACATGCACACACAGGGTGGCCACGGCCTTAAGACTTTTGAAGACTGAACGATTTCAGCCATCTTATGCAACAATTTTGCCACTCCAGACAAAATCTCCACAACGTGGGCAAATTCTTAGCTCGTAAACGATTGTCGGGCGTCTTGGCTCGTTCAGTTTGACAGGGTCTGCCGATTAAGTGCAGCTACGTGCGATCGTAGGCTTTGACAAAGTTTAAGCAGTGTCCGAATTTCGTTGCCTTAATCGTGTAGTGTGGCTGGCGCTACGAGCCAATCCCGGTGACTAACCAATAGGAACACGGCTGGCACATACGATTATTGTGAAGTCAGATTAATATAGGCCTAATAGTTCGATGTAAACGTTTAGCCGACATGCTGCGCAAGAAAAACTATTTCCCTAATCATCTTGGTACATGACACATCTGAAATCAGGCTACCAGATGGGATATTGTTAAACTTCTTATGGCTTAGATCCCGCTAACGGGATCGATATGACAACAGCCAGTGAAAGTGCAGGGCGCCAAACGCAAAACAGAAATCTCATAATTAAAATTCCTCCAACATATTTTACACCATTATAAAGATAAACTTGTTGTTAATCCCACCACAGTGTCCGATTTCAAAAAGGCTTTACGACGAAAGCACACCATCTGATTATGTTAGGTCAGCACCTAGTCACAGAAAAATTGCTGTTTTTTTCTAACAAAGAGAGGAGTCACAAAAAGCAGAAATAGAGATAAAATGATTCACTAACAGATGACACTCATAGGACTTCATGTTACACAATACATGTATGTTTTGTTCGATAAAGTTCATATTTATATCCAAAAATCTCAGTGTACATTGACGCATTACGTTCAGTAATGTTTTGCTTCAAAAACATCTGGTGATTTTCCAGAGAGCCACATCAATTTACAGAAATACTCATCATAAATGTTGATGAAAATACAAGTGTTATGCATGGAACTTTAGATAAACTTCTCCTTAAGGCAACCGCTGTGTCAGATTTAAAAAAGCTTTACCCGAAAAAGCACACCATGCAATAATCGGAGTACGGCTCTCAGACACAAAAACAAGCCATACAGATATCCGCCATGTTGTGGAGTCAACAGAAGTCAGAAATAGCATTATAAATATTCACTTACCTTTGATGATCTTCATCGGAATGCACTCCCAGGAATCCCAGTTCCACAATAAATGTTTGTTTTGTTCGATAAAGTCCATAATTTATGTCCAAATACCTCCTTTTTGTTCGCGCCTTGAGTTCACAAATCCAAATTCACGACGCGCAGGCCAGACGAAATGTAAAAAAATTTCATTCATACATCAAATGATGTATATAATCAATCTTTAGGATGTTTTTAACATAAATCTTCAATAATGTTTCAACCGGAGAATTCCTTTGTCTGTAGAAATGTAATGGAACGCAGCTAACTCTCACGGGAACGCGCCTGAATGAGCTCATGGCACTTTGCCAGACACCTGACTCAATCAGCTGTCATTCCTCCCTCCTTCACAGTAGAAGCCCCAAACAAGGTTCTAGAGACTGTTGACATCTAGTGGAAGCCGTAGGAAGTGCAATCGGACCAAATTTACACTGTATCTTGGATATGCAAAGAGTTGAAAAACTACAACCCTCAGATTTCCCACTTTCTGGTTGGACTTTTCCTCAGATTTTTGCCTGCCATATGAGTTCTGTTATACTCACAGACATCATTCAAACAGTTTTTGAAACTTTAGAGTGTTTTATATCCAAATCTACTAATACTATGCTTATCTTAGCTTCTGGGCCTGAGTAGCAGGTAGTTTACTCTGGGCACCTTATTCATCCAAGCTACTCAATACTGCCACCCAGCCATAAGAAGTTTTAATGCACAAAATGGGCCATCAAAATAAAACGCTCATATAAAGTTTGCACGTGAAAACTCATTTCTAAGATGGATACTTTCCGTTTATTTGTTTATAACTCACTTCACTCGCGCATTAAGCATAGAGTGAGTCTTGCAACGCCGGTGCTGGGCACACGCGCAGGTCCAATACACCGCTGCAGTTGACGCAGCCTATGCCGGCCTGACGTCGCCTAGCAAGCCAATCGCAGAATGTGACGACAGAACCGGAGCAAAATCGTACAAATCTGGCCCAGGTTGATATCAAGATTTCACATTTGGTAACATCGCGCGGTGTGAAGTGGTAATCGCCAAAGACTGAATCCGAGGTAC